>NC_061122.1:223961907-224186054 GCF_002878395.1 Capsicum annuum | reverse complement strand
CGTACTTTTTAAATAGCTGTGCTCTGATACCATTTGTAGGGGGGTGCGCGGATTTAATAGGTAGGTATAATAGATTCACTACATTTGTCCCTACCTATGTGGATAAATAAAGTCTAATATGGACCATCGTCTAATCGGAGAATTTGAAAGGATTCTTCATAATTAAATTCTGAACACCACCATTAATTATAAATATACTAGTAAAAAAGGAAGCTTGTCCTATACACAGGCCAAATAATACTGTTAAAAATTAAAGTTTAAGTTTTTTAATAAAAAATGTCATATTTGTATGTATTAATTGAAAAATAAAGTTTACAATGAGTCTTCCTTATGATCAAGTTGTGTCAGTTATCATGACACATTATTTAAAATGACAATCTCTATGTACAACTCAATAAAATTCATTTACCACTTTTTAAGCTTTTAAAAGCCTAAAAATAGTCTTAAATTCTAACTTCTATTCACCCATCAAAATTTAAATATATGATGATAAACATGAAAATCATAATCATAATTTAAGAAATTATATTTTTTAAGTATTGTAAGGAAGATAAGATTAAATAAGACAATACCCGAAAACGTAAACTCATTTCACCTTTAATGATGTGTTCGAAAATTTGATATTTGGATAAATTATTGAGATAGTATTGTATTTGATATAAAATACAAATTGACATTGTTTTGAATTTTTATGACTGATTTGGAGTAAAAATTGTGAAAATGATTTTTTTTTAATTTTTTTTGAATTTTAAAAATTTCGAAATTCATCTTCAGGTTAATTTTTGAAAAATTATAATAATTCTATTCAAAAATAATTTATGAATAAAAATTCTATGACCAAACTTTTACTCTCTCCGTTCCATTTTACTCGTCCCAAATTTTCTAATTTAATTTTATATTTTACTTGTCATTTTTCATTAATCAAGACAAGACATATTTTTTTCTTTTTTTTTTCCCTCAATATTAATTATGTTTTGTTCAAATAATGTAAATATCATTTAATAAGGTACTATGATAAAGTAGTCATGTTATTAATTATTTTTTTAATTAATATATAATATTAAATTAGAATGAGTAAAATAGTACGGAGAAAGTACTAAATTAAATATTGTTAATATCAAGACCATGTGTCGGCGGTTCCAATTAGTAAAATAGAGGCTGTAAATTAATATTCCTGTGTGAACATCGAAAGTTTTAGTTGGGCCTACGTTTTCAGAAGGAGCTATGTCAAACTATAAACAAGCAGTAACTAAGTTAAGCTTATCTGTAAGGAAATCATTCACAAAACATGGCAATTCTAAAGATGACTTCAATTAAGTTAAATAAAGTTAGCATTTATACAAATAATTTTAAACTATACAAATAAGAGATAAAGAGAAATTTGGGTTTAGGCGTTAGACCCAAACCCCCACAAATGTCCCAATGGACTATCAAATTGAAGTGAGTTAAAGCCCATTTTTATCATTCTCTGCCTTCCTTCCTTGCTGTTGTGCTTGGACTTAAAATCAATCCTTAAAACCTGATGGGACGTTGACTCAAATGAGGTGGTTGGGTTTTGACCCAACTCGGAATGTAAATGGGAAAGAAAGAGTTCACTTGGACAATGTCACATGCATAAGAAAAGATAACGATTAGCAGATAATCATGATAGTCAATTTAAGGCAGATTAAATGACATGCTTAAACATTGAAGATACATCACAACATAAGAAAATTCATGCCATGAACTTCATCCACAACATAATAAACATAGAAAGGGAAATCTGGAAATTTATATTTTGATCAATACTGATTGCATCAAAAAAATATTATGTCTTTGAGCAATAATAGGTAAAATGATCAAAATCACTCTTCTTCTTTTCAAACGAGATGGCTACATCATCTACAATTATTCATAAAAAAACCATCAATTGCATAAATTAATTGAGCAGGTTGCATGGACTTTGACACTGATATGCCATGATGAGAAGTTTAAACATAGAGACAAAAAGAAAGAATTATGGGTCCTTGTTCATTCTCCAGGTTTCATTTGTTACAGAACACGTACAACAACACAAGTAACCAGTCAATTTGGAACAAACATTATCATTTGCTACCTTCAAAACAAAACCAAAATGATAAGCAATCAAGGGAGAGAGGAAAGGATAAACATGCTTTAAACAAGCTCAATTTTGTCTAGTGAAGTTGTTAAACAAGAACTCAAGATGATGACAAAATATATTTAATTCACAAAGTGCATATTCTTCTTAATAATTTTCAACGCCATTGGAAGTTCTTTACTTATTCCAGTTTATAATCATAACCAAAACCATGATCAACCTTATTTATCCATCTTTCACTAATCATTAAATAGTATTTTGAGGGAAAAATGTGTTGGACAAATTCCATGATTTTCAAACATGAATGTGATAGTATTCACCTACAATGAAACCAAAGACATTATTCGTCATGGATGAATTTTAAAAATGAATGTGGTGGCTTCAAACATTGTTCAGGAAATAAGTTTCAAGTGATAATTTTGGTCTTTTAAAGAGAATCAATATGATATTGAAAATAAAACATTTAGGACAGAATCACAATAACTCAAAGCATATGCAAGATAATCATTAAAAACACGAACCGCTGATTTATTAATTCAAATTCTAGAGATTCTTGACAACATTCATTATCCTTAAATCAACCTTCCAGATTGATTTTTTTCTTTGGACGAAAATAAATAGGTTCAGAAAACATTTTTAACAGGAACACAACAAGACTGAAAATGTTCATAGAATTTAATGGCTAATTCAAATATATTATACACACCTGAAAAAATGTCGTAGCAAAGAAAACTTTGCGTATGACTAAAAAGGAAAAAATATAGCCAAATTTAACAGCCGCAAATAAGATTCAATCATAGAGGCAAATCAAACATGGCTATCCTAGATAAACTTCAGATAGTAGTTTTTTGAAAGAAAAGGGAAAAATTTGAAATGTCTACGCCTATTTAAAACTATGTGAAGAAAAGCACTAATTTAAACCACCGAGAGAGCAAACAACATATTACCCACATCAACCAACGTCAAGAACAATAAACAAGACTAAAACAATTATTTCGGTGATAAAACAAGGTTGCCAGTCGCAAAACGAGAAATGGAAATAAAGAGAAAAAAAGCTGACGAGTGAAGATGAAGTGAATGTCTTACCTTTTTTGGGGTAGTAGCGGATAGGATTATGAGCTTTTGTCGGAACTTAAATTCACCACGCTGTCGTAAAGAGTACTTGCAGGCCGGCTCAAGCAAATCCGTGGTGTAAGGTAAAAATCAAACGGAGGTCTTACGTTTTTAAGAAAAAATAATTACTTTTATAAAGTCTATTTTTAAAATTATATAAAATACTAAATAATTTTTTTTAATTAATAATACAGTCAATGCATTAAAAAGTTTTTACTGTATCTAACTCCTAAATTTTCTTATATAAAAAGTTTTTTCTCACTATAAATAGTATTTAATATATTTCTTAAAATTTGTGATATAAGTCAAATTACCTCCGGACCTTTGGATGAGATACGTATGATGCTCGAGGTGCTTGATGACTCCTTAGTGCTTTTAAAAGTGCCACATGGAGGAAGATTACCATTAAGGAGTGTCAAAGGACTTTGGTGAGGTCGAAGGAATGCAAAGCGGGGCTCGATATCCCCTTGGAAGGGTCATGCGCCCAAGGCGCTTTGGATCCGTTTTTGATCTGCTCTAACATTTCAAGAGCGGGTCAAAACAGCCCTTAGTGGGTCTTTTCTTACATTTGGGTCACTTTTGGGCCCTAATTATGTAATATGTAGCCAAACTATAAATGCTTGGTAGCTAGGCTTATTTCCTTATTTTTTTGATGATAATTTTTTACACGATGTATTCATGAGACTCCATGGAAGTGTTTGAGTGCTTGGAAAAGCATTTGTTAAACCTTGTTTAGAAACATTGGTTGTAAGGGCAATCTAATACCCTTTGCGGTCACCGTAAGAGTTAGATGCCTATTGATAGTTATTAAGGGATGTTTTAGAATTTGATACATCCTTCGAGTGCCCTTTCGGTATCAATTTCGTGTCTATCTTCCTATCTGGGCTATTCTATCCTTCTATCTTTATTTTTTGCGTCTTAGATTCGAGTCCTTGTGGGTGGATTTGTATCATTTAGTATCAGAGCCGATCTTAGAATCGTTTCCATGATTCAAGTCTTAGGTTTGTTATCTTGAAAATCAACAAAAAAGAAGTGTCAAAAATCAAAAATCTCAAAAAAGTCACTATTCACATTTTTGGTCTTAGGTCAAAATTTAAGTCTAAGATTTTGTGTTTTGACTGTGCTTCGTGTGTTAGATTTTAATTCCCTAACATTATTAGAGTTGAAACATCAAATTCGAGCTAATTCGGAGTGAAATTGAGCCTTATACAATCATTGGAAACTTGAATTTAAAAAGAAGAAGTTTAAGGTGTGTTGCAAAATCTTTAAGGTGAGTTGCTATATTTTAAGTGTTGGGTGAAGAATTTGAGAAAAATTATGTTTGAAATGTGTTTAGAAGGTTGAAAATAGCATTGGTTCAAAATTTCATTGCATTCTGATCAACAATTTAAGAGATAGAGATTTTTGAAGTTTTGGTGTTCTTGAGTGTTCTTGGAGAAATTCAAATCTTCAAGAGGAATTTTTGGGAAAAGGTGGTTGTTTGATCCTCAAAAGTGAAGAAAAAAGTGTACAAAAGTGTTTATACAAACACCTTTTGAAGGCCCTAAAGAATATTCCAAGAGAGAAGCAAAGGTGGCCCACATTTAGGCAAAGCTCGGCCAAAATTCCAGCCTTGCTGCCTTGGCCTGCGCTGCATCTGCTTCAACAAATTGGAAGCAGATTGGCCACAGGTCAGGAGTAGGCTATACTGTTTTGATCTGTGTTGCATCTGCTTCAGCAGATTAGCCACAGATCAGGGGCAGATTGGTCCTGCGTCCGACATGCTCTCCATATGAGCCCATGGTGCGGCCACACTTCAAGGAAGCCTTCTTGAATGCACCACCAACCTATTTTAAACACATCTAAAGCCTTCCCAACATCCAATTCAAGTTCCCATATAAATATCAACCCTTTTCCAACAACAAATTCAAGTTCTCAAATGAATATCAACACTTTAAAAACTCAATTGCTCAAGGTTTGAATCTTAGTTTCAATTTCTTAATTCTTCAATCTCTTCTTTGATTCTTAAACTACTCATCAACTAGTAACTTATCTACTAAGTTGATTGATTAGGTTTGAGTTCGTTTTCTTTTGCCGTCCTTTTCTTTGTGTGTTTTTCTCATTTTAATTTGTTGTAACTTCTTTGATTCTAGTTCGTAAGTAGATTTTGTTTTGTGTCTTGAGTCGATCAAACAAGAATCCATTTTGTCCGCAAAGTAGTTATTGATACCTATGGACTACAGGAATATAAGCAACTTTCAACATTCATCGCTCCAATTGTGAGGATCACAAAGGTGAGATTATTACGAGTATTGGTGAGGAGCTTCACTACGAAACTTATTTGTTCATTTTTTGGTAGGTACAAGGTGATATAAGGGGAACATGTATTTGAGAGCCTTATATAGTTGTGAATACGACATAGAAAACTATGATTATGGTGCCAAATGTTATGGCTACGAAGAAGATAGGGATTATTGGGGTCTATGAATATAGCCATGATTAAATGTGTGGAAGCGGGGACTCAGGTATAAATGAAGGGTATAGTAGGAGTCAATGTCTTCCTACTCTATCAATCTTTAAAGGATAACAGGATCCCGAAGTTTACCTTGATTGGGAATGGCAAAGCAAAAGGATCTTCAAGGATTATGCTATGAGCAAAGCCGAACAAGCTACATATGCCCTTAAGTACATTCAAGGTTCGACCTTAGAATAGTGTAAACTTGTAAGGAATCCTACTCAAACTTGGGGTTCCTTGAAATAGTTTTTGAGGCCAATCTATGTGCCTAAAGTTTATACAAATCTTTATAATAGTGATCCAAGAAAACAACCTTGTTCATGATGGGTAGAGATTTATGGAGTTCCGAGATGTGTTCTTATACTTGATGATTGGTTTCACAAAAACTACATAACTTTTTTTATGGTTGATTATCTAGGGATACCTCAAGTGTAAAATGGTTTCCCATATGTCATGGAAGGCTTTAAAGTCTTCGAGAGTGTAAAGATTTTCTTCACTCGAAATGGTTACTTTGAGGAGGTGTAGTATGACATAATCCACTTGGAACGTAGACACTTATGCTTGGGTACCGATTAGTTTGCATAACATAAGATTTCAAATATGCAAAATTGGCCTCAAATTGTATTAGACCAATGGGGAAGCCATCTCTTTCCTCCTACCCTTCCCAAATCTCAAGGCAATTTAGTCACTTACTCCAAGACAAAAGAAATTGAGAGACAAAAGTTTGAGAGAAGTAAGGGAGTTTAAGGTAGCAACCTAAGAGAAGAAAAATAAGAGATTATGAGGAGTGAAGTGAGTGGGTTTCCACCAACCAGAGCTAACATTGTTTTTCCTTCTTTTAATAAGGACATATGTGTAGGTACCAACATAGCAAGTGGAAGAGAACAAGTGCTAACAGAGAAAATTCCCTTTGAAGACCTAATGAGTGAAATCTTAATTGAATCCAAAGCTTGTGGAAGAACTTCACATCAAGGTAAAGAAGAATGTTCTCAAGAACTTCAAGGAAAAATATCTAACTCTTATACTCTTGTGCATGAAAATAATAATTGTGTGGATAGTACCATATTCAGTGTGACAATTAGCTTACCTACATGTGAATCTAATGATTCTTTAAATCTTGATGATTATGTACATATTGTGAGTGTGGATACACCAGTTAATCCTATTGATGACCGAATTGACTCTTCTTGTAAGATTAACTTGTGTCCACCTAGTGTTGAAGCCATTGTGATAAATGATAGTACATCATCTTACGAAAATTGTATTGATCAACTTGTGTGTCAAACTATTCTAGCACTTGAGGATATGTGTAGTGTGATTAATGGACCTCAAGTGAGTGAAGAACTTGAGAATGTTGGTCAAGAAAATAGGAGTGACCCTTTGAGCTTGTCCTTTCGTAAATATTCTAATGCTTTCTTGTCTCATAGGGATAATCATGCTCTTGAAACTTCTTGGGAACTTTATAGTTGTCTTTTAAAGAGTGAACTTGCATATCCTACATCCTATCCATGGATATATCTTTCTCTCTTTAAGAACAATATCTTGTTTGAAGATGATGAGCTCACTCCTGGTGAATTGCCTAGTGGTGTGGATAGCATTGTTGATATAGCTCACCTTGAGGGCTATATTTCATATGACAGCCTACTATGGTATGACAACATTCCTCCTAAATATGGAAAACTCTTCTTGGAAGATGAGAGTATTATTAAGGGTAAGAAATATAAAGTCTTGGAAAGGAATAATCAATTGGGTGATGATAACTTTGATCTGATTGAATCTTTAAGAAACACAATAAGTGATTGTTCCTTATAAAATGATTGTGGATGTGATCCTTTATATGACACCCTACCTATAAGACCCGTAGAAATCCTAAGCGTAACTCAGTCCCTTAGAGTATGATAAGGGGTCCCAGACTTAGAAAATTTTAGCTAAGTATTAGGACTTAGTCTTTTCTAAAACTCTCAAACTTTGAGAAATTTATTTATGACCTTCCTAACCTACGAAAGCTAATTTTAAAGTTGATTTATGGTCGGGGAAGTCAATAGTACATCTCGGGTGAGTTTCAAAATTTTCAGACAAGCTTAAGGGCATGTTTGGTACACCAAAATAGTAGCTCGGGGCGATTTGCCCGCGGCGCCTCACCTAGTACGGCTCTAAGAAGAGCCCACTATTGAGCCCGCGGCACCTGGCCCAGAGCAGCGCTCCAGAGTTCATGGCGCCCTGGCAAGTCCGGGCCATGTAATTTTCTGCAGTCAAGTTCCATGTTTATAAGGGCAATTTAGTCATTCTTAACTACCCCAATCTGTCTAAACACAATATTAAAGCCTATTCTAACCACATTAGGCCTATTTTAATCAAAATTTTCTCAATTGAAAACCGTAGGCTTCACCATTCATCTCCAAGAATTCCAAGATTCCACCATTCTTTTTCCAAATTAGTCCAAAATTCAAAGTTCTCAATTCAAGAATTCCAAGAATCATCCTTCAAGAACACAAATAGGATCTCCAAAAGCAAGCTTGTTTATATAGTTCATCATCCAAGGTATGTGGGTTTTGAACAAGGACAAATCTTTCATTCTTGTGCCCAAAAACTTAAATTTTATTAAAGATTACATGATTTGCAAGTTGGGGTATATACCCCAAGGATCTTGTTTTAAGTTTATGAAATTATAAGTGATTTAAGACTTGAATTGCATATTTATCCCACCTAGTTATGCTTTGAGTTGAGTATTTATATCATACATTGCACATCCCTATTGTGAATGGATATTTTCAAGTGTTTCCAAGATAATTGTTGAGAATTAAGCTTCATTATGAAATTGTGATCATTTAAATACATATGATTTAAACCCAAGTATGAATTTTGATATTTCATGAAGAGTATATTATTAGCATGCATTAACAAGAAAGCATTTGGATTTTAAAGAAAGATTGATCTTCTGAACCTAAGCTAAGATAGGAATCCATATTATTTATGATTTAAAACAAAAAGAAGAATAATTGGTTTTCATTGTAGACCCTTATGCTAATTTAAGGTGGATTTCCTAAAAGTTCTGAGCAATAAGTATGAGAGTTGTATTTAGCACTGAGTTGGGTATGATTCCAAGGTCTCATTCCGTAGAACTATATGCCACCGTAGGATTCTGATTTGCCCATAGTGGGCTAAGATAGTGATTACTTAAGTTAAGGTTCTATTTTGATGGCAAGGGTAGAAAAACTCTCCCTAACGTGGGAAAGACGTTGGACTCCATGTTAGCTCACAAGTTTTATGTCGGTTAGAAGAAACTACCTAAGTCCCAAAGTTCCAAGATTCCCCCAAGTCTATAAGTTTCAAAAGAAAAAAATGACAGAAAAGCTTTTGGGAAACTAAGTGTAGAGGCTTACAAGTTTCACTCATATTGTGCTTTACAAAAAGGGTAGTAGTTTCAGATTTCAGATTTAACATATAAAAGTAGTTTCTTTTACAATTGGCCAATATGGCTTAAAGAGAAAGTATAAGTACAACCTTTAGAACTAAATGTTTTGACTCACTAGATTTATAAAGCTTGATTTGTTATGCATGATTTTAGTTTTCAGTATTTTTGACATTCCAGTTTAAGTGAGTCATTAACAATTAGCATGCATGATTTTATAAATTATGATGATGTTTTCTTATGTATTGCACCCCCATATGCTCAGTACATCCTCAAAGTACTGATCCACATTTATGTCTATGTGCTGCATTATCTTATAATGTAGGTTTAGGTGCTCAGTATCAGCAACATAAGTAGTTTGAGCATATCAAAGTATGCCCTTGATTTGATAGCTGACACCAGATCTAGTATGAGTAATTTTGTTACCGGGGTATTGGGATTAACAGTTAAGGAGTGTAGGACTACCATGCTTATTGAAGATATGGACCTTGCTATATTGATAACACATGCTCAACAGATTAAGGCAAAAAAAAGTTAAAGGGAAGGGATAGAAGTAATAAGAAAGCTAGAACTGTACAGTTTGAGTATAGTCAGACAAGATCTCATGGAGGGAATCGCTTACAGTTTCAGAACCATTCATCTATGTCAACACCATCTTTGGCTAGTGCTCCCACTCTCAAAGGTAGGAAGGAGCAGTATGGCAAGTCTTCTATCTCTAAATCCCAAAATAGTATGAGCTGTAAGCCCAGTTATCCCCCATGTGCTAAGTGTGGTAGGATCAATCCCAGTGAGTGCTTGGCCGAACAACAGGGTTGTTTTGGTTATTCCAAGTTGGGTCATAGAATTAGAGAGTGTCTGTATGCTAAGAAGGGAAATAGAGATGTTCATCCCTAGACTCAGGCTACAAGTACACCAGCTCCTGTATCTCGCCCAGCCCCTTCTTAGGGCACTTCATCCAGTACCGGTGGCAGACAATATTAGAATCGATTCTATGCTTTACCATCCCATCAGGAGCAGGAGAGATCTCTAGATTTTGTTACCGGTATGCTTCGTGTCTTTTATTTTGATGTTTATGTGTTGTTGGACCCTGGGCTGATTTTCTCTTATGTGACCCCACTAGTTGCAGTTAATTTTTGAGATAAGTTCTAAAAAGATCCCTGAGCCTTCCCTGGTTTCTACTCCTTTAGGTGAGTCAGTTGTTGCTAGACGGATTTATAAAAAGTGTCCTATCACTGTCCTTTATAAGGTCATATTAGCAAACTTTATAGAGTTAGATATGATTGATTTTGATCTTATTCTTGGTATGGATTAGTTTTATTCCCATTTTGCATCCATAGATTGTTGCACCCGCATGGTGAAGTTTTAGTTCCCTGATGATCCAGCCTTTGAGTGGTCAGGTAATTCAGTATCTCATAAGAGTCATTTCATATCCTATCTTAAGTCCAGAAATTTTATATCCAAAGTTTGAATTTACCATCTAGTCCGAGTCAAAGACACAAAGTCTGAGACTCCAATAATTCAGTCCGTCTGAGTGGTCAATGAGTTTCCTGATGTTTTTCTAAAAGATCTCCTAGGGGTACTTCCCGATAGAGAGATAGAATTCAAGATTGATCTTCTTCCTGATACTCATCCTATTTCCATCTCTCTATATCGTATGGATCCCACAGAGCTTAAGGAGTTGAAAGAGAAACTCAAAGATCTATTAGACAAGGGTTTCATAAGGCCTAGATTTTCTCCATGGGGTACTTCTGTCCTATTCGTGTGAAAGAAAAATGGTTCTTTGTGTATGTGCATTGACTATCATCATTTTAATAAAGTCACAATCAAGAATAAATAACCCCTTCCTAGAATTGACGACTTATTTGATCAACTCCAAGGTGCAAGTTATTTCCTAAAGATAGACCTTAGATTCGACTATCATTAGCTTAAATTAAGGGAGTATGATATTCCAAGGACAACCTTCAGGACCCGTTACGGTCATTTTGAGTTTCTAGTTATGTCCTTCGGGCTAACCAATGCTCCAACAGCTTTTATGGACCTTATGAATCGAGTGTTCAAATAGTATCTAGATTTGCTTGTCATAGTATTCATAGATGATATCCTTGTGTACTCTCGTAGTGAGGATGATCATGCAGGCCATCTTAGAATTATGTTAAAGACTTCTAGAGATCATCAATTGTTTGAAAAATTTAGAAAGTGTGAATTTTGTCTAAGATCAGTAGCCTTTTTTGGCCATATTGTTTCCACTGATGACATTAGAGTCGATCCCCAAAAGACAAAAGCCATAAGAAATTGGCCTAGACCTATCTCTCCATCAGACATTAGAAGTTTCTCGAGCCTACCTAGCTATTACCATTATTTCATTGAAGGTTTCTCATCTATCGCATCCCCTATGTCTAGATTGACCCAAAAAAAGTTAAGTTTCAGTGGTCAGATTCCTATGAGAAGAGTTTTAAGAGTTGAAGACTCGACTCACTTCAACCCCAGTCTTAGCGTTACCTGATTGTACAGACTGTTTTGTTGTTTATTGTGATGTTTCTGGAGTTAGTTGGGGTTATGTGTTAATGCAGAGAGGTAAGGTCATAGCCTATGCCTCCAGACAGTTAAAGCCTCATGAAAAGAATTACCCAACTCATGATCTAGAATTAGGTGTTGTAGTGTTTTCTCTGAAAATCTGGAGACACTATCTGTATGGTGTGCATATTGATGTGTTCACGGACCACAAAAGCTTATAGTATGTATTTACTCAGAGGAAGTTGAATCTCCGAAAGAGAAGGTGGCTAGAGTTGCTAAAGGATTATGAAATAAGAGAGATGTATCATCTGAGCAAGGCCAATGTCGTGGAAGACGCCCTTACTAGATTGTTTATAGGTAGTGCTGCTCATGTGTAGAATGATAAGAAAGATCTAGTTTAGGAAGTTCATTACTTTTCTAGATTGGGTGTCTGGTTGGTTGATGTAGCGAGGGGAACGTTTGGGTGCAGAGTAGTGCAGAATCTTCCTTAGTTTCATATGTGAAGGAGAAACAAGATTAAGATCCCATATTAGTTTAGTTAAAGAAACTAGTTAAAGACCAGAAAGTGGAGGTTTTCTCACAAGGGGGAGATGGTGTGCTGAGATACAAAAGTAGACTGTGTGTGCTATGTTTAGATAATCTAAGGTAGTGGATTATAGATGGAGGGCATGGTGCGCATTACTCTATTCACCCTGGTGCTACTAAGTTGTACCAAGATTTGTGGGAAATCTATTAGTGGAGTGGTATGAAAAAGGATATTACTGAGTTTGAAGCTAAATGTTTGATTTCTAATAGGTTAAAGTAAAGCACCTAAGGCTTAGTGGTACTTTGCAAGAGTTTAGTATTCCTACCTGGAAGTGGGAAGAAGTGAACATGGATTTTGTAACAGGTTTACCTTGTTTGTGATGCCAGTATGATTCAACTTAGGTTATAGTAGACAGACTAACTAAGTCAGCCTATTTCTTTCCATTTCATACGTCCTATTTAGCTGAAGACTATGCTAAGCTATATACTTGAGAGTTAGTCAGATTAAATAGAGTTCCTTTGTCCATCATATCGGATAGGGGTACTTAGTTTACCGCTCAGTTCTGGAGAGCTTTTCAGAAAGGTCTTGGTACCCAAGTTCATCTTAGTTCCGCTTTTCATTCGCAGACAGATAGTCAGGCAGAGAGGACCATTCAGACTTTGGAGGATATGTTATGGGCTTGTGTTCTTGATTTCAAAGGTAGTTGGGATGAGCATTTGCCATTGATTGAGTTTGCCTACAACAATAGTTATCATGCTAGTATTAAGATGGCTCCATTTGAGGCTCTTTATGGGCGAAGATGTAGATCGCCAGTTGATTGGTTCAAAGTGGGTGAGGATGCTCTGATTGGGCCATATATGGTATTAGAAGCTATGGAGAAAGTATAGTGTATTCGAGAAAGATTAAAAATATCTCAGAGTCATTAGAAATCGTATGCGGATGTAAGGAGAAGAGATATTGAGTTTGGAGTCGGTGATTTAGTTTATTTGAAAGTTTCACCTATGAAAGGAGTAAAGAGATTTGGCAAAAAGGGGAAGCTTAGTCCCCATTATGTAGGTCCCTTTTGGATACTGAGCCATGTTGGAAACTAGCATACGATCTTGAGTTGCCCACAGATTTTTCGTTCGTACATCCTGTATTCCATGTGTCTCTATTAAGGAAGTGTATTTGTGATCCATCGGTTGTAGTACCATTAGAAAGCCAAGGATTCATTATAGCCTCTCTTATGAAGAGATTCCATTTGAGATCCTTGACCGCCATATTCACAGACTAAGAAACAAAGAAGTTCCCTTTGTCAAAGTTCTTTGGCCAAATCAATCCGTTGAGGGTACCACTTAGGAAGCCGAAGCGGATATGCAAACCAAGTACCCTTATCTTTTTGATGCAAATTCAAATTCATCCCAAGGTAACAATTTTCCTCATATCATCTCTTTTTATTCCAAGTTTCAGCTTTATATAGCCATTCATTTGATAGTTCTTGCATTTGCGATCAGTTTAGCCATGCTTTCAGTTATACGTGTCAGTTATAGTTTCAAGTCTCAGTCTGGTCAGTCTCATTCGAGGACAAATATTCCTAATGGGGAGATATTGCAAGACCCTACAAAAATCCTAAGTGTAACTCAGTCCCTTAGAGCTTGATAAGGGGTCCCAAACTTAAAAAATTTCAGTCAAGTGTTAGGACTTAGTCTTTTCTAAAACTCTCAAACTTTGAGGAATTTATTTATGACCTTCCCAACCTCCGAAAGATAATTTTTAAGTTGATTCATTATATAGGAAGTCAATAGTACATCTTGGGTGAGTTTCGGAATTTTCAGACAAGCATAAGGGCAGGTTTGGTACACCAAAATAGCAGCTCGGGGGGATTTGCCCACAGCGCCTCGCCTAGTTCAGCTCTAAGAGGAGCCCGTGAACCCTTGCTTAGAGCGGCGCTCCAGAGTCCACGACGTCCTAGCTTGTCCGAGCCACGTAATTTTCTGCAGTCATGTTCCTCATTTTTAAGGGCAATTTAGTCATTCTTCACTAGCCTAATCCATCTAAACACAAGATTAAAGCCTATTCTATCCACATTAGGCCTATTTTCATCAAAATTTTATCAATTGAAAACCCTAGGATTCACCATTCATCTCCAAGAATCCCAAGATTCCACCATTCTTTTTCCAAATTAGTCCAAAATTCAAAGTTCCCAATTTAAGAATTCAAAGAATCATCCTTTAAGAAGGCAAATATGATCTCCAAAAGCAAACCTGTTCATCTAGTTCATCATCCAAAGTATGTGGGGTTTGAACTGGACAAATCTTATGTTCTTGTACCCAAAAACTTGAATTTTATTAAAGATTACATGATTTGAAAGTTTGGGTTTATACCCAAAGTATCTTGTTTTAAGTTTATGACACTATAAGTGATTTAAGACTTGAATTACATGTTTATCCCACCTATTAATGCTTTGAGTCGAGGATATATATCATAAATTGCACATCCCTATTGTGAATTGATATTTTCAAGTATTTCTAAGATGATTGTTAAGAATTAAGCTTCATTATGAAATTGTAATCATTTAAGCACATACGATTTAAACCCAAGTATGAATTTTGATATTTCATGAAGATTATATTATTAGCATGTTTTAACAAACAAACATTCAAATTTTAAAAAAAGATTGATCTTCCGATCCTATGCTTAGATAGGAGTCTACATTATTTATGATTTAAAGCAAAGAGAAGCGTAATTGGTTTTCATTGTAGACCCTTGTGCTAATTTAAGATGGATTTCCTAAAAGTTTTGAGCAATAAGTATGGGAGTAGTATTTACCACCGAGTTAGGTATGATTCCAAGTTCTCTTACCCCAGAACTACGTCCCATCGTAGATTTCTGATTTGCCCATAGTGGGATAAGATAGTGATCACTTAAGTTAAGGTTTTGTTCCAATGGAAAGGGTAGAACAACTCTCCCTAACATGGGCAAGACATTGGACTCCGTGCAGCTCACATGGTTTATGTTGGTTAGAAAAAGATCCTTAAGTTCCAAAGTTCCATGATTGCCCAAAGTCTCTAAATTTCAAAAGAAAAGAAATGACTGAAAAGCTTTTGAAAAACTAAGTGTAGAGGCTTACAAGTTTCCCTCATATTTTTCTTTACAAAAAGGGTAGTAGTTTCAGATTTCAGATTTAAACGCGAGCTCATATTTTTATTTTACACTTAGACAGTTTGACTTAAAGAGGTAGTATAAGTACAACCTTTAGAACTAAATGTTATGACTCACTATATTTATAAAGCTTGATTTGTTACAGATGATTTCAGTTTTTAGTATTTTTGAAATTCCAATTTAAGTGAATCATTTACATTTAGCATGCATGATTTTATAAATTATGATAATGTTTTCTTATACATTGCATCCCCATATGCTCAGTACATCCTGGAAGTACTGATCCACATATATGTCTATGTGTTGCATTGTCTCATAATGTAGGTTCAGGTGCTCAGTCTCAGCAACGTGAGTAGTTCGAGCATCTCTATCTACGCTTCCATAGTTGGTGAGTCCTCATGATTTGAGGGCCTACTTCTTCAGATTTTCTAGCTTTTGTAGTTTTTTACTTATCATTTACAATTATTTTGAGTCAGTTGGGGGTCTGTCCCAATGGCTCTCCCGTTCTTTAGTAGTAGAGGCTAGTCGGACTATTAGTTGATTTCAAGACTTTTAGTATTTGTCAACCATACCCTTTTTTCAGATTATTTTAGTTCGGATTTGATATAATACAGTACTATTTCTTGAATAGTTTATCTTGAAGTAAGCTCAAGACTTGGTAGCAGGCTCAAAGGGTTAGCTTAGGGCTACTCGTAGCCTTGAGCACTGTGTGACATCTCGAGATGAGATTTCGGGGCGTTACACCACCACTGTTTGATATTTATATGGATGAATTGCTTACTTTTTGTGAAGGCCTAAGTAATAATCCCTTTGATATTGGTGGTGGTATGTGTCCACTTGCGGATTCCTCCATTGAAAGAGAAAGTATCAATTGTTTGGAAATTGCTTCCTCTTTTACTTTGTGTGACCTTATTGTTGAGAATACTCATGGTGATGATTTAGAACCTAATAGTGAGTACGTGCATGAGGTCACCTTAGTTGAAGTTGACTTGAGTGATACCTCTCTCTACTCTCACTTTGATTTTGATGATGTTTATGCTAATGATGAGAGTATATCTTTTAGTTTGGGTGAAGCTAGTGGGGAAAAAGAGTGTTGTCTAGACCCATGTCTATGGTCACTCTTTCCATTTGACCCCGGTACCAATTTTTTTTCTAGGTGAACGGACCTTACCCAGGACACTCACTTCTCGTGGCGGTCAGGGGTTGAGCTACACACCCCCAAGCCTTATCATAAATAAAATAAAAGAAAGTACAAGGAGGGGGATATGGACCTTGCCTCTTATTCTATAGTGGTTCAAAGTCAACTAGCCTACTAAGGCCGATCGACTCATATCTCATACTAGAAATGAAACCTAGATCTAAGCACCTAAAAGAGAGGACTCCTCTCAGTATAATATAATCTTGGAAAACATAATAAGGGAGACTCTCTCCTTACAAAGTAAGAAGAACATAAAAAAAAAACTAACCCCCTCATAAAAGCTATAAACCAAAGAGAAACCCGGTGCCAAATTTGGATATGATGATTATGGAACACCCAACTTATTGCTTGGTCCACATTACAAGAAAAGTTTGAATGAAGGTGTTGGTATCCTTCCATATAACAGAGTGTCTTTCTTGGGGATTCACAATTCACTTAAGGGACCAACATTGTGTAAGGGAAAGAACTCTTACCAAGATGAAGGGATTTTAAAGAATGAGAGTACTGAAAAGATCCAAGGGAGTTCACCATTATGTATCTCCATTCTTAACCAAGGTTCCACTACTTGTAGGTCAAGAAGAGAGTCTTCTCTTAAAACTGCTTTGGAAAAATTCCATTTATGTGATACCCTTCTTTAATTCTTGAGTGGAATTGATGACCTTCTTCTTCAAGGTGGTGTCATTCTTGAGAACCCTAGGGAAAATGTGTCATTGTCTCTTTTGGGTATTGCTTATAAACTTTCATCCTTTCTTGACACACTTGTGCTTAAATTATGTGAATTCCAACTTATGGATGCCAAGTTGATTATTTGCTTATTGAAGAGCCCATGGATGCTAAGGATTTCTTGTCACCTTAATAGGGTTGAACAATTTGAAGTATCTTGTAGGGCTCTTAAGAGATTGCTTACCTTTCTTAATAGAGATAAATAAACTATTAAGGGCATGACCCCATTAATGAATTTCTTTTCTTTGGGAAATTTTTTTGAAAATAAAGAGTCATATGTACTTAAATTCTTTAATTCCATCCTTGTGGGCATTATGCGCTATGTCTTTTGAGACAAATGGCCTTCTCATAGATAATAGTACCTTGGTTGATGTTTTTACAATTTATTTCTTCCTATACTACCTCTTTTCTTATGATGATATCCATGCTATTCTTGGATTTGTTTTATGTAGAGGTAGGAAAATTATTGGTTGGTCCACTTGTTTGAATTACAATGCTATATGGGTTTTGTGGTATTTAAAACCAATTGAGGCACCACTCTTGATGTGGTCTCTTAAAGAGGTAAAGAAATAGTTGTGTCTTATGGCTCCTAAGGTGAAGGTGGTTTTACCCTTTGAACTATTTGATGCCATTATGACCTTCGTAATTTCCTTATCTCTTGATGAAACCCATATCCAACCCCTTTGTGCATTCTTCGGTAAGTTTCTAATGTTCAAAACAAGGGATCCTTGGTTATATCTTAAGTATGTGCAACCTTGGCATGATGCTATGATTATTTATACTAACCCTAACCCTCATGTCATGAGGATATTGTATTTGTTTTTCCTTCATTTGGTTTGCAATGTTTGGATTCAAGGTCAATCCTTTTGAAAAGGGGAGAATGATACAAGCCAAATTGCCTCCGGACCTTTGGATGAGATACATATGATGATCGAGGTGCTTGATGATTCCTTAGTGCTTTTAAAAGATGTCGTATGGAGGAAGATTACCATTAAGTAGGGTCAAAAGACTTTGGTGAGGTTGAAGGAGTTCAAAATAGGGCTCGAAATCCCCTTGGAAGGGTCATGCTCCCAAGGCACTTTGGATCCACTTTTGATCCGCTCTAGCATTTCAAGAGTGGGTCAAAACAGCCCCTAGTAGATATTTTCTTACATTTGGGTCACTTTTGGTCCCTAATTATGTAATATATAGCCAAACTATAAATGCTTGGTAGCTAGGCTTATTTCCTTAGTTTTTTTATGATATTTTTTACATAATGTATTCATGAGACTCCATGGGAGTATTTGAGTGCTTGGAAAAGCATTTTTTGAATCTTGTTTACAAACATTGGTTGTTAGGGCGATCTAATCCCCTTTGTGGTCACCATAAGAGTAAGGTGCCTATTGATAGCCATTAAGATAGGTTTTAGGATTTGATGCATCCTTTGATTGCCCTTTCAGTATCAATTTTGTATCTATCTTCCTATCTTAGCTAGTCTATCCTTTTAACTTTATTTTCCTCGTCTTAGATTCGAGTCCTCGTGGGTCGATTTTTATCAATTTGTAATTTATTATTACTACAAAAATGAGGAACTCAATTTTTGGGGGCCTTAGGCGGCCACCTTTTCTCCAAAAGGGTTGAGCTGCCCCTAGGTACTTGAATTTCTTACCCTAGGAATTCAAGCTCAAAGATGATCTTAGAGAATTCTTGGCATTAAAATCTTTCTGCGATAGAAAAGTTTCTCACTTTCTGAAATTCTTTCTATCTGACCTCTAACATTTTTTTCACACGCGAGGTTTAATGATCGATTTTATTGATGCTAAATATATCTGTGGCAAAGGCATATGAGTCTCATTCTTCGCATATGCAATAATCAATTATTTAGTATGGTAGCATTTGATATGAATTAAGGTCATATGATACTCCTATCACATAGTTAAGTTGAAAGTATCCTTACCAATTTAGTTTTGGGCTAAGTATAAATTAGGTTCAACTTTAAATGAGAACTCTTCCTGGAATATAAAGAGTTAGGGTTCCTAATAACCACAAAATTATAGATCTTTGAGACTTATTTCCAAAGCAATTGACTATTCATTAATTCGTTTCTTGAGAAAATAGTTATGGCCATTTTACTGAAGACTGTGAAAAAACTGAGGACACTATAGTGACATGTTCACGACCCAAAATTGGGCCTGACCGTGACGGGCATCTGAAGCCCACCCTGGGCCGGAGATACCCCCCTTACCCTTACCTCAAGAGCACAATAAAAGTAAACAATAGAAACTAACCTAAATAATAAAAGATATATGAAACCAAAAGATAATCTAAAGAATCAAAGTAAGATAATGATGACATCCCAATCCTATCCATTAAATTGTCTAAACAATACCAACTAAGTTGAAACATGCCCTTGACAATGACAAAAACATTTCAAAAGTACTATAAATATAAGTAACTAATAAAATGACCGGCCCTTCTCAAGGTTGGAGGCTCACCACTTCACAACTAATCAATAGGAGTACAAAACCTCATAATGCTGCACATGAGCAATAGAAAATTCCTCGAAACCTACATGATGAAACGATGTAGAATTTGGAGATGGTGAGTGAGGCGAGCACTGACATGTAACTCAAGCGAAAGAGACAAAATAATGCATTTACCGAAAATCATTCATAAACCACATGCACAATATTTATACATTTATGATGCCGGGAGAGAGGAAGGTACATGAAACATGATAGTTTAAAATATTAACAAGAACTATGCAGCTCGTATCCACATTCCAGGCACTATGGACAATATGGGTTCGTCTCTCCCTACCAGAAGGACCTCAGTCCATGTTAGCCGCATGTACTGCAGAAAGGCTAAAGACACCAAGGCGATAGCCGTCCAATGTATAATGTGCGTATAAACGCATGGTAATATAGATCCCTAACGTCGGGAAATATGGTTTCTTGTGTTAGTCCCCCCGAGACTACACCTACTTGCCGAGCTACACAATTCCCATTAAGTCCAAATTAAAATAATTAGCACATAAACTAATCATTAACCAATGAGTCATTTATTAAGGCATTTAACAACTTGGTATCATCATACCAATATACTTGTATGCTATTTCGGTTATGAAAAACCAAAACCATTTAACTATTTGACTCCTAAGTTTCATTTAAAATCCAAAACCATGGCAGTCAAGGGCATTCCAAAACCATAGCCACCAAGGGCATTTCAAAATCATTTTTTACCCTTTTCCATTTATCCTTTAATGCAATGCAATGATAACAAAACATAAGCTAAATTACATAAAAATCCACGTTCAAGACCAAGATTACAATGTGGGTTGTGATTAATACCATTACCATTCCAAAAATTCATCAATTTGGTGAAACCTATGTCATCCATTTCAACCATTATGATAATGTACCAATTCAGTTCTAAAAGCCATAATTTAAAGCAAGAATAACCCATTAAAAACAAGAAAAAAGTAATTCAAGTATTAACAATCAAAAATCCTTAACCTAATTTCAAAGTCATCACTTAAAACACATGAATATTGATCAAATTGATGCCACAATGTAAAATATAAGTTAAGGAATGAGTAACATACCTGAAATATAAAAGAAAATGAAGTTTAGAGCCCGAATGATGAATTCCTTGTAAAACCCATTAATTTTCTTGTCTTGAGAGTAAAAAGGGAGAAAACCAATGTCTGATCTTGATAACTGAAGCAATGGGGTCATTTAGTGTTTTTTTAAAGTTATTTTAGGGGTAAAGGACCAAACAGCCCTAGCCCCCAAAGTGAAAAAATACAAAAGTGGATGAAATTAATATAACATTATGGCATGCTGCAATCGCGGTGATTAGCTAGTGTGCCATGACCTTATCACGGTAACTAAGTGGCGTGGAATGCCGTTATCGCAGACCCTCACTTCCTTGAGGTCCCAAAATGATCCCAAACCCCTTCCAACAATTCCAAAGCTTTTCCAAAATACCTTTTTAACATTCTTAATTATAATTCAAGTCAAAAATTAATGTTACGCACACAAGAGAGTTAAAAATAAATTCATTAAAATTTTGTGGGGTCTTACATTATCCCGTTTCTCCTTGGGATCATTCATCCTCGACTGAGAAGTTAGGATATTTTTAGTACGATAATAGAAGGAACACATTATATTTTCAAGGACAAATTCAAAATGTAATAAGAGGGAACTAAAACTCATACCTTAAACACTTTTATCCAACACAAGGAACAAGAATGGGTACTTGGCTTTCATATCTTCTTCTGACTCCCATGTTGCCTCCTCTATCTTTTGATTTCTCCAAAGAACCTTCACTTAAGATATATTTTTTTCCTTAACCTACGAACTTGCCTATCCAATATTTCAACCGGGAATTCTTCATTGGACAGCAAATTCTTAACACTAACATCCTCAACAGGAACTATCTAAGAAGGTTCATCCACATACTTTTTAAGCATAGACACATGAAAAACAAAAATAATCAAAGCCAAATTTGCTAGTAAGTCTAATTCATAAGTGACGTTACCAATTCACCTCACAATCTGATACATATCAATGTAATGGGGATGAGTTTCCCCTTCTTTCCAAATATCATAACTCCTTTCATAGGAGAAACCTTTAAAAATACCTAATCGCCATCTTCAAATTACAACTCCCCCGCCTTATATCCGCATAATACTTTTGGTGAATTTTAGCAGTCTTAAGTTTTTCTCTAATAACCTTTACCTTCTCCAGGGATTGGTGAACCAAGTCAGGGCTAAACAACCTGGTCTCACCCACCACAAACAATCCAATAAGATACCTACACCTTCTAATATAAAGGGCCTCAAAAGGGGCCAGCTGGATGCTAGAATGATAACTATTATTATAAGCGAATTCAAAAAGAGGAAAATAGTCAACCCAACTACCTTTAAAATTAATTACACAGGCCCTTAGCATATTTTCCAAAGTTTGAATAGTATGCTTTGATTGTCCATCTGTTTGAGGGTGGTAAGTAGTGCTAAGGTTCACATGGGTACCCAAACCTTTCTAGAAAGAACTCCAGAAATGAGAAGAAAACTGTGTACTGCGGTCTAAAATTATGGACACTAGCGCTCCATGCAACTTAACTATTTCCTGAATGAACAACTTAGCATAATCCTTCCTAAGTAGCTAGTCCTCATAGGCAACACGTAAGCAAACTTAGTCATTTTATCCACAATGACCCAAATAGAATCATACTGATTCCAAGACCGCAGAAGACCCATACCAAAATCCATATAATCTCCAACTTTCACATAGGCAATGCTATCTCTTGGTATATACCACCAAGCCTCAAATGTTCGACCTTAACTTGCCGACAAACCATACATTTAGCAACAAAATTTGTGACATCTCTTTTCATATTATTCCACTTATAGATTTCCTTCAATTCATGATACCTTTTTCTCGAACCCGGATGAACTATATATCTGGATTCATTAGCTTTGGTCAAAATCCTTTCCCGTAGCCCATCTACATCAGAAACACACAATCTTCCTTGGTATCTCAAGATCCCATCTCCCCCAGCCTCGAAAGCCATAACCTTTTGCTAACCCATATCATCTTTAGTCTACATAAATATGGGATTTAAAACCTACTTTTTTGTGAACTCAACACCAAGAGATGACTTAACCACTTCCTGAACATTCACTCTCCCATCCTTAGAGTCTAAGAGATGAAATCCCAAGTTAGCCAACCTATCAATATCTTTCACTAGTCTTCTTTTATCCTCATCAACGTAGGACAAAATTCCCATGGATAACCTGCTAAGAGCATCAATAAGAACATTAGCTTTACCTAGATGGTAGTGCAAACTCATGTCGTAATCCTTAAGTAGCTTGATCCACCTCCTTTTCCTAAGGTTCAATTCCTTCTGCATAAATACATATTGCAAGCTTTTATGGTCTGAATAAATGTCCATATACACCTATACAAATAATATCGTTAAATATTCAAAGCAAAGACCACAACCGTCAACTCTAGATCATGAGTCAGTTAATTCCACTCATGAACCTTAAGCTGCCTAGAATCATAGGCTACAATCTTACCTAGCTACATTAAAGCACAACCTTGCCCCATACGAGACACACCACAATATACAACAAACCTATCAATAACCTCAGGTAGGTCAAAACTTGAGCAAAAGTCAATTTATCCTTGAACTTCTCAAAACTGACTTCACAAGCAACGAGCCACAAAAACTTAACTTTTTTTTAGTTTAACTTCTTCCGCAGAGCAAAAATAGATGAGAAACTCTCCACAAACCTCCTATAATACACATCCAATCCCAAAAAACTCCTAATCTTAGTTGGACTCATGGGTTTAGAACACTTATTAAATGCATCAACTTTCTGTAGATCCACCTTGATCCCCTCACTAGAAACAACGTGCCAGAAAAAAGTCAAAACACTTAGCCAAAATTCACACTTAGAAAATTTTGCATGCAATTTATGGCTCATAAGAGTTTGTAACATAATTCGGAGGTGATTGGCATGATCCTCCCCACTTTTGGAGTACACCAAGATATCGTCAATGAAGACTATAACGAACAAATCTAGAAGCTATTGGAACACCTAATATATAAGATCCATGAATGTAGTTCGAGCATTAGTCAACCATAATAACATAACCAAAAACTCATAATGGCCATATCGAGTCCAGAAAGTAGTCTTGGGAACATCAACCTCCATAATTTCAACTGCTAATAGCCCGAACAGAGACCGATTTTTGAGAAACACCTAGCACCCTGAAGCTGATCAGGAAGATCATCAATCCTAGAAAGAGGTAACTTACTTTTCTTGATATCCTTATTCTACTGATGATTGTCTATACATATATGAAGAGACCCATCTTTTTTTCGAACAAAAAGTATAGGAGCACCCCACGAAAAACACTAGGATGGATAAAACCCTTATCAAGAAGATCCTTCAAATACTTCTTTAGCTAATTTAGTTCAGCTGGAGCCATCCTATAAGGAGAAATAGAAATAGGTTGGGTATTCGGTATATGATCAATCCCAAAATCTATTTCCCTACCAGGGGGAATTCTAGGAAGATCATCGAGAAAAAAATTAGGAAGTTCATTAACCATAGGGATATATTGGAATGGGGGACTTTCAGAGTTAGAATCTTTGAACCAAACTCATGATACAAACACCCTTTGAAAATCAACTTCTAAGATCTAAGATAAGCAATAAAATTTCCTTTGGGTACTAAGAAACTCCCCTCCCATTCAATCACTGGTTCATTAGAAAATGGAAACTGACTTTTTGGGTCTTACAATTCATAGAAGAATAGCATGAATGGAGCTAATCTATCCCCAATATTACATCTAAATCCACCAGTTTCTCCCTCTAATAAATGGATACCACACAACCCCTATAGAATTTTATAGCCAGGATAGACTCACCCACAAGAGTAGAAATTGAAAAAGGGTTGGAAATATATTCAGGACTAAAAATAAAGTGTATAACCACATAAGGATTTATATAAGATAGGGTAGAACTCGGGTCAAGAAAATAATAAATATCACGGGAGACCAGTTGTAACATACCAATGACAACATTTGGGGATGCCTCAGATACCTGATGAGTAGCAAGTGCATAGAGACAATTTCAGAAATTATTGGTACCTGATATGGTGCCCTTAGGTTTAGGAACCGAAGAAGTAGCGATCGAGACCTTATTAGCTCTAGTGAAAACATTATCTATAGGATAATCCAACCTAAATAGCCAAGCTGACAACACATAAAACATAAATTCCTCTCCTCTTCATAATACCCATGATGAAGTTGTTCATAAAATTAACAAGGATGATAGGTTGGGCCTGAATGAGGTCCACTGACCTGAGACTCGAAAACCTATGACATAGAACCACTAGCTGGCGAATAAGAATTTTCCCAGTTCTTCTCCTTGGTTCACTGCCTACCGTCTCTTTCATTATTCTAATGATTTGCATTTTGCTCGGCATACCTAAATTTCTTGCTCCGTCTTTCTTACATCTCTACCTAATTTTCTTTTTCATCCTTCACCTACTGCATATAAACCACCAGCCTGGATATGTCTATATCATTATTTAGCATAGTAGCCTTACATTTTAACACCAAGTCATGAGACAAACCAGAAGCAAACTTCCTCATTCTGGACCTCATATTATACACCAACTCTAGAGCATAATGGGATATTTGTTGGAACTTCAGTGCATACTCCTTGACATTCATCCTACCTTACTTTAAATTCACCATTTCTTAGGACTTTGCCTCCCTCATCTCTTGAGAAAAGATGTGAAGAAAAACACCTAAAAACCTATCCCACACAGTTGGCTCTGCATTATCACCCTCAACTCTTCTCACTCCTCATACCACTAGTAATCCACTTCCTTTAACTGATAAGAAACAAACTCCACACCTTTTAAATGAGTAGCATGCATCACCAGGAAAATCTTTTCTATCTCATCAATAAACCCCTGATGATCCTCCTCAACCTTAGAGCCTGTAAAGGGTGGGGGATTCAAACTCATACACTGACCAACTTGGGTAAACTCAGATGAATTAGAATTAGCACAAACATTATCAGGATGATAAGACTGTGATATCACAATTTGAGCAAACATATGGATAAACTAACAAAACTCTATATTAAATATATCTCCTTAAGATAACTAAGCATAAGTATCACCATCCAGGAAAGCCCAAAAAAAAGTAGTAGGGATTGGTGGAACCCCACGTGGAGCAGTACAATCAAGAATAAGGACCTTACACCGGGTCTGCATTCCATAAGTAGGGTGAATTCCCTTAACATTTTCCTAGGTGGGATAAAGCTTTCTACAGATTTTCTATAATTGCCAGGTCTTTGGGGAAGAATTAGCTGAAATGCGACCAAGCCATTGAGTTAGAGAAGTTTTACAATAACTAGAATCTCTAACACGAAATAGAACAAAAAAAAGAGAAACATTCCTAAATTCCTCATAGCCTCCCTCTTATAAGGGTGGCATGCTACACTCCCATAAAAAGGACTCTACTCAACATATCTTTTTGGACACCCAGTAATCCTAAACCGTGATCTGATACCAAACTTATCACGAACCAAAATCAGGCCTGTCCGTAATGCACATCTCAAGCGCTCCCTAGGTTGAAGAAAACCCCCTTCGCCTTTCCTCAAGAGTATAATAAAAATAAACACTGAAAGCCAACTAAAATAATAAAAGATATATGAAATCAAAAGATAATCTAAAGAATCAAAGTAACATAATAATGATATCCCAATCCTATCCACGATAGCCTATAAACAAAGAATACCAACAAAGTCGTGGCATGCCCCCGACTATGAGAAAAAGAATCCAAAATTACTATAAATATAAAAAACCTAATGAAATGACCGGGCCTTCAAAAGAATGAAGGATCACCGCATCACCACTGACCAACAAGAGTACCAAGCTACCTAAAATTGTACAGCAGCAACAAAAAAGTCCTCAAAACCTACATCATGAAATGATGTAGCATCTACGGATGGTCAGTAGGGTGAGCACTAGCATGTAAATCAAGAAAAAGAGTAACATAATGTATTTATAAATAACTAGTCATAAACCATATGCACAATATTTATACATATATATATGATACCAGGATAGGTCAAGGGCCATGAAACATGATATTTTAAAACATTAACCTAAACTATGTAGCTCGTACTGATATTTAAAGCACCCATGGGCTATATGGGTTTGGCTCTCCCTACTAGAAGGGCCCAGTCCATGTTAGCCACTTGTAAGAAAAGGCTAAAGACACAAAGGTGATAGCCATCTAAAATATAATGTGTGAATTAGACATATGGTCATATAGACCCCCAATGTCGTCAAACATGGTTTCCAGTGTTGATCCCTCAAGGAATACATATTCTCAATGAGATACACAATTACCATTAACCCTAAATTAAAATAATTTGCACATAAACCAATCATTAACCAAGGAGTCATTTATTAAGGCATTTACCAACTTGGTATCATCATACCAATATGCCTGCAAGCTATTTGAATTATGTCTAACTAAAAGCATTTAACCATTTGACTCCCAAGTTCTATTTAAAATCCAAAACGATGGCCACAAAGGGTGATCAACACCCAAACTATACCTCTAAATAAGGATAAAATAATCGTTGTCAAGTATAATAACTCAACTAGATTGGGTTCAAACCTACAGAGAAGACTTAGATGTATATTTCTAGTTTGCTGAACTCAATGGGCTGAATAGAAAGTAAATTAGAGGTTTGTAATAATAGTATCAAACAAGTAATCATATGTAATTTTTGTTGTAAACAGTCGGAGACAAACACTAGAATTGTGTTCCTCCTAGCTTCTCAAATTCATAGGTTTATCTTGTGTTGTTGAACCAACCCGGTACTTTGTATGAAAAATCGAGTACGTTATGTACCCTCAATTGTCTTGTGGAAACATTGTCGGATTTTATCCTTTACCTTTTGAGTCTTAGGATGTCACATTATTAACCCTTATCCTAGATTCCAGTTAACTATTACCTTTTGGGTCTCAAGTTATTAGATAAAAAATAACGATCTTACATAGATAATACTTATTAGCCTAGATCAACAGTTAATCTTCAAATTACTATTGTAATTATCTTTTTCTAATCACTACTCCTTTCGTAGAGTAACTAACAATATTCTAGGGAGGATCCTAATATTTGCAATCGCTAGAACCACTATTAAACCAAAGATAATACAATGCATGTACAAGTACTAGTTCAGAACAACTTCACACTTACCCTACTTCATCAATATGTTAGGGTTCCCACAACCTTATCTGAGGGTTTTAGTCGTTCATGATTGTTAAAATATTAAAAAATTTATAATGAAATCCATTAAACAATATCACAAGAATAATTGAATAAAACTCAAAGTCTGGAATTGAATTATAAACCAAAATAAACACAAGAGCAAACCCAAGATCTAATTCAAATCTTGGAATAAAAATATAAGTTGTAAGTGTTAAGAGTGTTTAACCTAACTACATAATGTCAAAAAGGTATATATAGTTGATGTTGTGTGTATTTATGCAATCTAACATTGCTATTTTAGCCTGTTTAGCCTTGTTTTGAGGATGATTTGTATGCTATATATGCTGATAATTATTTAAAAGTGCATATAAGTTTCTATGTATGTTTTTACAATGTTTAATGGTGTTTTCATATGATTTTTAATTCAAATTGATCATTTAGAAATCAACCGAGAAAACTAGTGCGACTAGTTTGAGCTAGGTGTTTGTCTAGTCTATCATGTTGGGTTCAAACGTGTTTAATGAGTTCATAAGATTGTTATTATGTATTTATATGTGAAACAAATTTTTAATAATTTTCAAGGGTCAATTGGATCAAGACAAGAGTCGAAAAATAAGTGAAGATTATTGTGAACTAGCCTTGTCTTAGCTTGTGTTTTTGATGCGTCGTTGAGGATATTATGTTGTTATGATTGCTAATATATGGTGTATGATTATGTAGGAAGATTTTTGATCTAAATATGGTGATATATTGATGATGTAAAGTCTGAAAATTCATTGGAAACACAATACAAAAGGCATGGGAAAAATATAGGACCTTCAACACTTAACCAATATTTTGGACGCAACCTCTAGTGAGCCGACACTATATGGACACGTCACATATCTTCTACCTTTTCAAAAACCAAATAAACACACCATAAATTCAATGAAATCCATGATGCTATACGCCACTCCTCCCAATGATATTACCAATGCACCACACCACAAACTTCGAGCACGGCCAAAAAAGTGGTTCTTGTCCTACACGGCTTAGGAATTTTATATTGTACTATAAATAGATCAATATACACATTATTAATCATCGGGGAATTTTTGGTAGCATTGAGGATCTGCTGCAACTTAATAATTAGGTTTTCTATTCTTTTATTTAGCTTTCTTTTAGATTATAGCATGCATTCAACCTTTTGGATCATGATTATGACTGTAAGTGGCTAGAAACCTCCTTTTCGGGGTTAAATCCAAGAACATGAGTATTGTTGTTTTGAATTAAGTTTGTTTAATTTTATTATCATTATTGTTTGTGTGTACATCTTTGATTTAAATATTTGATGGATTGGTCACCCAGAAAATATATCAATTGTCTACCTTTTGATATCGGGAGAGGGAATAGGGAGATAGAACATGGAGATAAACAATGTATGGTTTCTATTCTTTTATAAAATAATAAATTTGATTAAGTATCTAGGACAGGTATGTACCTAAAAGCCTTACTTGATTCACATGAAAGATGATAGGTTAAAGAACTTAATTGTATTATTACATCTCTACTCAATGATGCAGTTGTAATGTCCAAATTAGGTAAACGGTTATAGGTCGGAAGGCCATGATCATGCAATTAACCCTACAAATCAACAACCAAGATAAGCGATTTAACGAATAAAGTTCAATAATGTAATATGATTGTTCGATGTTCTTTAACCTTGGGCTTTACTCCATTTATTATTTCAAGACTTTACACATTGCTATTTTACTTTTAGTTATTATTTCCAAACTCTCTTTTTGGTTACTCTTACACTAAATTAATCTAAACGGTGAACTAGAATTGAATCATTGTTGAAACAAGTCCCTGTGGGATCGATACTCGGCTTTCTTGAAGGCCACTTTACTAATTGATAGACCACGTACACTTACGCATGCGCTTAGGCGCTGTGAAGTTTCTGGCGCTGTTACTGGGGACTTCCAATTTGGCAGATGTTTTTATTTTTCATTCTACTTTTAAATTTCTTTGGTGTTTTTATGCTTGGTATTGGTTGTGTATTTGCAGGAAATATGTTTACAAAGTAGTAAGCTGGCAAGGGATCAACACTTGGTTGAACCAAGCTCCGAACCTGAGCAAATTTTCCATTAACAAAGGAGAGAAGCTATCCTTCTCCCTCATATTTCTTAAATTACAGAAGATCAAGAAAATCTCGCTCTAATGTCTAAAGAACAAGTAGCCCGTAGGACAGTCAGAGAAGTAACAATCCCATTTCCAACCAATTTGACCTCCCCATTTCAGAAGTCGACAGTTCGAGGCAATTTTGAGCTTAAACAGAATATGGTACAACTTCTGATTAGTAGTGGGAAGTTTATAGGGCTTTCAAATAAAGATCCACAGGTCCACTAACAAAATTTCCTTGAAATCACTGACATATTCATTCCTACGAGGGTGAATACAGATTATGTAAGAATGACGTTGTTCCCTTTTTCACTGTTGGGGAAAGAAAAAAAGTGGTTGAATGCGGAGCCGAAAAATTCAATAACATCATGTGATGACATGGCTCGAAAATTCCTTATCCATTTTTTCCCGTCTAGCAAGACTGTGAGACTTTGCAGTGAGATAGTGTGCTTCAAATAGAAGCTAAACGAGAATCTATACCATGCTTAGGAATGCTTCAAAGCACTTCTTTAAGACTGTCCATACCATTAATTGTCTAATGAGGTACTTGCTCATTTTTTGTAGACGCTCTTGGTCACAATACAAAAATATTGCTCGATTCAGCTACGATCAAGCTCTTGAAATAACATATGATGAGATGTACACTTTATTGAACCACATAGCTCAAGAAAATCCAAAATGGCATTCAGATTCGAAGAGCACTATGAAATAAGTTGCACGTGTTTTAGAGATTGACCAATTCACTGCCATATCTTCTCAGATCTCAACATTGCAAAATCAAATAAGCATTCAATAGTTGGGAGTAGCATAACCTGCACCCACAGTCAATGAAATCTAACAAGCTACAGGTTAGTGTGAATTTTGCGGTAACAGCGGCCATTCAACAACTATGTGTGCTGCAAAGCGGGAGTTGGTAATGCATGTGGACAATGCTCAAATGCCAAATTATGATAATGCCTACATCATGAAGTGGCAGACTCAGCCACTGAATCAACCTTGCGACGCTCACCAATAATAAACTCATCAACCACAGGCATAAGGAAATCAGTAAACTAGCAATCTGGAAGAGACCATGAAGCAGATTCTAGCTAATCAAACATAGTTGGCTACAGATGTTAAAAAATCAGCAAACAGCCACTAGAAGGTTAGAGTTACAGGGCAGTTATCATAGACATTAAATACCGGGCCATGAGGTGGGTTGCCTAGAAAAATATAGAAAATCCAAAACAAGTTATGGAAATCACCTTGAGGAGTGGTGTCACAGCCCCTTTTTAACCAAAAAGATATTAATTTTAAAGTTTTGAAAGGGTTTTATTATTAACGTGAAAAAAATAAATATTTGTTTCGAAAAGGATTCATTTCACAATTAAATTTAGATTCACCACTTGACCTAAATCTTGTGTGCCAAGTCACCTTTGGAAAAATTTTTTCAAAATGATTTAACTCTTTAAAACTGGTTTGCGAATAGAGATTCTGGTTAAGGAATCCTGTTGACCAAGGGGAAGGTGTTAGGCACCCCTCGATCCTGTGGTTCGATCATGGTCTCTTGGTGGAGCATATTGGCTAATTCGACACTATAAATGTATAAATCACATAAAAGCACACAAAACAATCAAACAAATAACAAAACAAGTTCAAAAATATAGTGTCCAGTCCAATTTATTACATACCCAAAATAAAAAGGTACTGAAATATATACCTATGCTAACCTACACTAATCCAAAACTATGGTTCAATGCTTTACCCGATGCCTCGATCATTGATCACGAACTGCCTTCGACGATGTAATACATCGGGGCATTCCCCGGTGAATAAGTACATGAAACCTTGAGGCATTCCCCGACTAAATGAATACACTTGAATCAAGTATGATAAACTAGAAAACATTTAACACACATTCCACATTCAATCATTTAACAAAAACACCATTCCTAAATTTTCCTATCCGAACCTAAACTTTGCCTACTAAGCTTTCAACCTAAAATATGATCTTATCGAGTTCACAAACTTGATATTTATTTTGAATTAAAAAACACGATAATAAATCAAAAGTAATCTAAATTCACCCTTTTTATAAATTTCTCGATTCCACCCCAAATCCATTCTCAACCAATGATTAACACATGCTTCGATTATCAATTCAAGTTTTCAACGTTCATATCCAATGTCAATGATATAGACATAATGACAATTAAAGCATGGTAAGCATACGAATTTTCACATGAATGACATCAAACCATCATGAAAACAGACAATCATAGTAAAAAAACACATAATCATGGCCAATTCAACCAATTAAGATAAAATAAGAGCGAGAGTAAAATTGGACCTTTTGAGTATTTCTGAGTGAATTATGAAGAAAATAAAGCCGTCCCAAAACTTCTAAGAATATCACAACTCGACTATGAGTCAACTTCTACACAATAACTTTTGAAATCCGATTCGAACCCAAAAATTACAAAGAGCAGGGAACACTCGAGGACCAAAATTATGAGAATAGTCAAGATCCACATAATCAGAGCTCGAGAAAGTGTTTACAACACCAAAAGCAGCGAGAAAAGGCTGAATTCCGGCATCTTTAGTGTTTTTGGGCCAGATTCGTCTAAGTAAACTAACAAAAATAAAGAGATTTTAGGGGATTTTCACAACTATAGTGTATTTTAAACTTGTGGAGCCCCAAAATAACCAACATAGCCATTATCGGCGAAGAGTTCGCTTGAATACTCAAACCCACCGAATTCACTATCAATCTTCATCCATCTTCCCTCATTTTCACTCTCGATATTTTATTTATCTTGTATATATGGGTGTGATTCGTGCGTGCATATTCAAAGTAAGAAAAGGGAAAAATTGAATCCTTTAAATCCTCCTTGTGTTTGTAATTTGTGATGATGATGATCTGAGTGTGGTTCTCTTTATTTTTATGCGTCTGAGAGTGTGATTATATGATGAGGTCCTTCTTCTCTTCCTTTTGACCTCTATTAATGAGTGCATATATTTTTTGGTATTCTATTCAGGGATCCCTTATTCGTGTAGAAGGAAATGGCTGAAAATAAAATGTGTAAAAGAAAGGATAGGTAGAGGGGTCATATGGCTGGAGGTGGGGTACGAGTGTGAGGTGTCCTAATTTGATAAGAAAGGGTTGTTAATTTGTTATCAAATTGGGCTTATCTGGGGATTTCAGGATAAAATTTGTTTAGAGTTGAATATTGTTTTGTCATTTTATGGGAAAATTATAGAATGGGGTTGGGGTGCATGGTAAGATAGAGTGAATGGTAAAAAATAAATTTTGGAGGGACAAAATTACGTGTCTACATCATGCCCCCTTTGGATGTAAACACAGTGTTTTCAGACAAAGAAGTGGATAATGAGACAAAATTTTGTCCCGATAGTTATTCAAAGGAAGGAAATAGAATAAAGGAGGGCCAGCAAGTTTTTATTTTGAGCATCCTACCTATCCCAAGTTATGTGGGATCAAGTCAAGGGTATCGCAAAGGATTGGAAGAGAAGAGGACTATATCGAGTTGGAGAGTCAAGTGAGGTTCCATCAAGGTTCCTGTCCGTGGCTCTGTCATTACATCAAAAATGAAAATTACAAGTTAAGACATAAATGAAATTACAAAAATCCTATCAATGCAGCTTCTTTTGGACTTTTGACTTGATTTTCATCACCCTGTCCTTCAGGCGGGCTCCTGACTTACAATTTCTTCAACTTGTTTCTTGGCATTTAATTGCTTCACCTTGTTGCTTGACATTTAATTTCATCACCCTATTCTTTGAGGGGATCCTGACTTGCAATATCATCACTCTATTCTCCTAGCGAGCACCCAACTTTCAATTTCATCACCCTGTTCTTTAGTCGGGCTACTGACTTGCAATTTCATTACTCTATTCTTCGGGTGAGTTCCCAACTTTCAATTTCATCACTTTGTTCTTTGGGCGAGCTCCCAACTTTCAATTCCATCACCCTATTTTTCAGGCAGGCTCCTTATTTTTAATTTCATCACTCTGTTCTTCAGATGGGCTCCTGACTTGTAATTTCATCACGCTGTTCTCTGGGCGAGCTCCCAACTTTGAATTTCATCACCCTGTTCTTCAGGTACGCTCCTGACTTGAAATTTCATCACTTTATTCTCCGGAAAGCTCCCGACTTTCAATTCCATCACCTTGTTCTTCAGGCGGGCTCCTGACTTTTAATTTCATTACCCTGTTCTTCAGGTGGGCTCCTGACTTGTTATTTAATAACTCTATTATTCGAGCGACCTCCCGAATTTCAATTTTATCACACTGTTCTTTAGGCTAGCTCCTGACTTTCAATTTCATCACCCTATTCTTCAGGTGGGATCCTGACTTAAAACTTCCTTACTATGTTCTCCGTACGAGCTCCCGACTTTCAGTTTCATCACTCTGTTCTACAGGAAGACTCCTAACTTGTAATTTTATCACTCTATTCTTCGAGCAGCTCCCGATTTTTAATTTCATCACCCTATTCTTTGGGCGGGCTCTTGCCTTGAAATTTCATCACTCTGTTCTCTGGGTGAGCTCCCAACTTTCAATTCCATCACCCTGTTCTTCAGGTGGGCTCCTGACTTTTAATTTTATCACCCTATTCATCAGGCAGACTCCTGACTTGTAATTTCATCACTCTGTTCTTCGGGGAAACTCCCAACTTTCAATTTCATCACCCTATTCTTCAGGCAAGGTCCTGACATGCAATTTCATCACTTTGTTCTTCAGGCGAGCTCCATACTTTCAATTCCATCACCCTATTCTTTTGGTGGGCTCGTGAATTTTAATTTCATCATCCTGTTCTTCAAGCGGTCTCCTAACTTGTAATTTCTTCACTCTGTTCTACAAGTGAACTCCCGACTTTCAATTTCATCACCCTGTTATTCAGGAGGGATATTGACTTTCAATTTTATCACACTATTTATCAGGTGGGCTCCTGACTTTCAATTTCATCATCCTGTTCTTCAGGGGGGATCCTGACTTGTAATTTCCTTACCCTGTTCTTTAGGCGGGCTCTAGACATTCAATTTCATTACCCTATTCTTTAGGCAGGCAACTGACTTGCCATTTCATCACCCTATTCTTCAAGCGGGCTACTGACTTTCAATTTTATCACCCTATTCTTCAGTCGGGCTCTTGTTCATCACAACCAAAGCTAGAACAAAAGTTATCCCATACAAAGATTATGATAAAAAAAAATTCATTTTTCAGAAAAATAAAGTCTCATTTTGCTAGGAGGGTCCTAAAGTGAAGTTCCTAATAATAGGAATTAAATTTTCTTTTTGCCCCAATTTATCATTAAAAGTTTTTGTGGGTGTCAAACCCAATCACAACTACTTGCAACAGTGCATAGTGCAAAGATGAATCAATACTCTGATTGAAAAATGCACCTTTTAAGGGTAAAATTGAATGACTAAGACCAACAAGTCCCTCTCTTAAGAGTAAAAGTGAAAGATTCTTACTAAAAGTGCATCTTTTAGGATTAAAGGCTCAAATTAGGAAGTGCACCTCCTAGCCATGAGACATTAAAGACCCAAATTAGAGAATGTGTCTCTTAGGGGTACAAGATGATTAGTTTTACCATAATTCTAATTACCAAACCTGTACAATAATCCTGCTCTTGCATTTGCAAAAATGAGGAATTGTACCTCTGGATAGTTGCTCTTTGAAGCCTTTGATTAGAAGGTAGCAAATGTTCCTGTTTCATACAAAGAAAACTTATGAGTTTAAAACATTATGGTTGGTTTGCGGCTTTGGCTTTTAGGTGATTTCTCTTGCACTTATCCCATTAACCTTGCTTCTAACCATTAGCATATATAATTGACTTGCTGCTTCATTGACCCTAACTAAGATTATTAAGAGTGACTCTAAAATAAACATGGTATTTCTGCTTTGCCATGCTTCTCAGATAACCCCTTTGAACCTTAGAATTTCCACGAATTTCCAGACTTGTCTGTTGATAAAACTTTCTGTGTGCCTTATTTCAGCTCACAATCATGCCTCTTTCATGTGCTGGACTTTTTGTCTTGCTTTGTGCAATTGAAGAAGTCGGTAGCAAGTTTTGAAATTGTTTCTTACTTATTTTGACATGGACTTGATTAAAAAACATGAAAAAAAATAATTCTCTGTTCGAATGACAAACTCAAAAGGAAAAAAATAGAAATATAAAGAAGGAAAAGACAAAGTTTGTCCTTTTTTTTAAAAAAAAAAGAAGAAAAATTTACCTAAAAATGACAATCAATTGTAATGATTATTCCATGCATTTTGGATTAAGCTGCCTGATCTTTCGATTCAAACTTTCCGACAAATGTTGTTGAGTTAATGGCCCTGAGTTGCTCCCTTGGTCCAATTGCATTCAGACACCTCATTCGGCCAGTGGCGCCTTGAAGGTTTTTCGCCAACAAGCCTCTCTCATTTAGTTTTTCTCGTCTCACCATTGCTTTATGGTGTCCGTGAGGGTTTTCACCAATTAGACTCTCTTATTTTCATTTTTGCCAACTCACAATTCTCTTACAGTGCACATGAGAGTTTTCACCAAAAAGACTCTCTTATTTTTATCTCTCTCAAATTACCATTGCCTTACGGTGCCCGTGAGGGTTTTCACCAATAAGACTCTCATTTTTATTTTTCTCTTGATTCCTTATGCTGAGGAAGATAAGTAGTTCCCCAAATGCATCATTATATACAATGCATTCTTAGCCTTATCATTCTCAATGATTGATCTGAAGGTCTTTATTTGATTGTAACTTGGCTTTTGGATAAGGTTTAGAAAGAAAGGACGGCATGAGGCCTAAACGACACTTGAAGTGGGGTAGGACTTACAACTTTTGGAATCGACTGAAACAGTGAGGATTAATGCATGCCCTAGTTTCTTTTAGCTAGGTTATTCTAAATTGTTTATTTGGTTAGACCGAGCCCAGAGTAAGTCAGCCTACGTATCTCACTCCCGAGAGAGAAGAATTAGGTCACACGTAGTTCCGGCAGCTTGTTCTTTTGCTTGATTCTGATTTCTTTTTTTTTCTTTTTTTATTGACCTTTTTTTTTTTTTGAAACTTTTTAGACTCTATTTTTCTTGACACTCATATCTTTTCTTTATTTTTGATATATTTGTCTCTCTTTTTTGAAACTTTTTTAACTCTATTTTTTTTCTTCTTGACACATTTTTCTTTTTTAAAAAAAAAACTTTCCTGACTCTGTTTTTTACTCGACACTCATCTCTTTTGTTTCTTCTTGACACATTTCTCTTTTTTTTTTTGAAACTTTTCTAACTCTATTTTTTACTTGACATTTTTCTTTTGAGCTTTTCTGACTCTATCTTGATTCCAAAAGAGGGTATGAAAGAAAATAGAACTAAAGCTCAAATGGTATAAACAAAGGATGACACAATGTTTGGATAGCAAAATGAAATACCTTTATCATATCAATCCTTGAGAATGCAAGTACACCTCATGCAATATAAAGTGAAAGATGAAAATCACTTGCAACACTTTAACAATACTAACTTTAAGTAAGCATGTGCGTCGATACTTCTTCTATAAACTCCACCATTGTTTTACATTCCTTTTATCGAATGATCCAAACTTTTGTGGTGCTAATTATCTTCCTGTTTCACTTGATATAGGGAACACACATTGACTAATTAACCTAATCGAGATATGCTTTTCAATTGATGACCAAGTTATTCTTGTTAATCTCAAAATAATTGCCTTAATTTTGAAAGAAGGCTTCAACATGGTCACTAATTGTCTTAATACACTACCTATTTCTCATATTCTTTTTCTAACTTTAGCGCTCTAATTCAAAGTTCATCCTCAAATTAGATTTTAACATATAGCTGAAAATTCCTCAAGCATGTCATATCACTAGAGCCAACATAAAATGTATTATGTAAAAACAAACAATCACATATTTAAAGCACAAAGGGGAAAAGGAAACTGCATTTAGTTAAGATAAAAGATAGAAGGGTTTGAACATAAACGACAAAGGGACAAAACAAGATAGATCCCGAACAACAACCTTGAAATAATTCAAATAAAAAGAAAACTACCAAATATCTATCCTAGCAGGGAGAGGATTGACTTCACAATTGCTGAGCTTGATATCTTAACCTATGGTTTGCATATTAACATGACTGGAGCCTTCCTCATTGTCAATATTCTGCACCATAATTGATTTATCTTGAATTATTTTTTCAATTTTTCTTTTTAAAGAACGACAATCTTCAATACTGTGACCCTGAATATCAGAATAATATGCATATCATACATTAGGATCAAAACTTCTTGAATGCGGGTCAGAAGTATACCCAAGGAGAGGAGTGATCATGACCCACTGTACCAATCTCTGAAAAATACTGGCATACGACTCTCCAATTAGTGTGAAACTATCCTTAGGCTTCTACTTCTTTTCATTGTTTGACTTAGATCAAACATTAGGCCTAGAAGACCTTTGATATATTTGTGGAGTTGGAGGATGACTCTGAGGAGTTGGTGTGCACCATTGTTAGTAAGAAGGGATTTGAACATATGGTTGTGCGTAATAAACTAGATATGGAGGTAGGGAAATAGAGTATAACAGATTTGAGGAGGGATTACGGAGAGCATGGGTATGAATTTAGGCTTGAGACTGAGGATAACGACGACATGGTCTTCTTAGACGTGCTATTTTCCAACTATAATATCATCTGTATCTTTCTCAGTCTTCTTCCCTCCAGTTTTCCTTGATTGCAATATTGTCCCAAATGTTTCACAGATTTCTCATGTCCATGTTGCTCCTCAAATTTCGATATCTCAAGGATTGGAGGAGGCTTAACACTTGAAGACATGCCCCAATCTTTGTCTAAAATATCTTCTTTACCCGTAGGTCCTAGTGAACTTTTCGTAGCCTTTTCTGCACTTTTTTTTCAACCATTTTTCCTAGCTCTTCTGACATGCTAGGATTCTTGTTAAGAAATTTTGGTGGTCCAGTTAACTTAAAACTACGCTCAGGAGTATAGCAATGATCAGCAAGAGTATTGAACATGGATCCACTGGCTACATGGGGAAGAGCAACCATTGGACAAACCAATGTATAAGCCTCAATAGAGGATTGAGAAATAAAATCACAAACGACATATGGTGGTGTGATTGTAGAAGGCTTATACTGAGGAGCTAGAGAAAGGGTGGTGGAAGTATTGGGATGCTTTTGGCTTAGATTGAATTTTGAGGCTCGTTGCGGTGCATCAACAACAGTAGGAAGATGACTTTGCAATTTTGGTAGAAAACCCAAGGTATTTATAGGATCAATAGCGGGGAATTGATGAGGAGGCAACCCACTGGCCCAAGATCAATGCATTTCCATCATTTGTTGTCTTAGTTTTCTAATCTTTTGCTGTAAACTCTCATTTTCCTAACTCATTGTTCGATCCATGATGTCACTCTCTATATCCTTGTTGGACAAAACTAACCCTTCCTTGGATTTGGTGTGCTGTAGATGACCAATCGGAATGCCGCAAATTGACCACCTTAAACTAACTGAACAAGAGATAACAAATGCATTAGAGCTCAACACTTTTACCAAAAAAAAAATTCTTTTTTTTTTTCCTTTTAAAAAGATCACAGAACCCAAGGAGGGCACCTACATATCTCACTCCCGAGAGAGGAGAATCACATGTGTGTAGTTTGTGAAGTTTGGCCACAAAAGAGCCAATAAAACTCTCTTTCTTTTTCATGATACTTTTGACGAAAATCTTTTTTTTTTTTTTGCATTTTTCAGTTTTAAAATTCCTATACAAATGAAACCTATAATCACCATAGAAGTATCTTTTTGTGTTTTCGATTTTGAATTTCATACGAAAATGAAACTTGAACCTATTAAAGGAAAATATATTTGTATTTTTATTTTAAAGATGTATATGCAATATCTACTCTAAATGAAGAGTGAAGAAAATCTTTTTGAATTTTTCAGAATCCTACACAAAATGAAACCTATGATTACCAAAGAAAAATCTTTTTGGATTTTAAATTTTGAACTTCATAGGAAAATGAAACTTGAAATTATTAAAGAAAAATATTTTTGTAGTTTTGTTTTAAAGAGGTTTATGAAACACTTACTCTAAATGAAGAGTGAAGAAACTATTTTTTGGATTTTTTAAATAGGATCACCGAACTCTAGACGGGCTGCCTACACATCTCACTTCCGAAAGAGGAGAATCAGGTGTGCGTAGTTCGTCCAGATCGGATAATTAAGGATAAAAGAATAAACTAAACCTTGAATTGAGTGACACGACTACAACAATGAAAATAAAATCTCTTTTTTTTCAATTTGACACTTCATAAAAAACTGACACCAACAACTATGAAAGAAGTTTTTTTTGGTATTTTTGTTATAAGAGATGTACAAAACTCCTACCATCTTTCAATTTTCTTTTATAAAAAGCTCCTATCAAGGAAAAATATTTTTTTTTTTGAAAATTTTAAATTATGAATGCTTACTAAAGAAATAAAAGAAAAATCTTTTGACATTTTTTTTTTTTTTACAAATGAGTGCAAAATGTGAAAAAAAATCTTTTTAAAATTTTGAATTATGATAAATAAAAGCCATAAAGAACTCTAAAAACTACAAAACTCTTTTTTGGTTCACCTTTTCTTCTTTTTTCTTTTTTTTTTTTAACTTTTCTATGCCTACATACTTTTCTATAATTCTAACATATGTTTTTCCCAAATCAGTTCATCAAATGGCCATATTACCCTCAAAGATACAACAATTAGCATGTAGGGATGCTTTAGGGGTGAGTCTCCGACAAAGGACCAAGTGGGTCCGTCTAGGTTTCAATATGATGCAGATAAGCATGACCTAAAGGCTGACCTACATTGGGGTCAACTAACAAGGCAATTCGGGGGAGCATATGGTCGATAGTGACTGTTTTGCTTTCCACCTACTCTATACATTCGACGGCTCCCCCTTCTAAAATAAGGGTGGCTCAACTAGAGTTCATGTACACGACGTGTACTCTGGGACTTATTGCGAAAGAAAGACTCAGGTTATGCAAATGATGCCAAATATAAAGTGGCAACACATAAAGAAAGACTATAAACAAAGAGCACGTAGGCATTCAACAATGATTAAACAAAAAAAACACAAACAATACCACAAACAAAATATTTATCCACCCATAGTGTCAAACTAAGCCGATAAAAATCCAAAAATACGCTCGAATTCTAAAAAATCCCCAGCAGAGTCGCCAGAGTTGTCACACCCTTTTTTTTTAACCAAAAAAAGATTGATTTTAGAGTTTCAAAAGGGGTTTATTATAGACGTTACAAAAATGAAGATTTATTTCAAAAAGGATTCATTTCATAATTAAATTTAGAGTCGCCACTTGACATAAATCAGGTTGGCCAAGTCACCTTTGGAAATCCTTTTTCAAAATGGTTTGACTCTTTAAAACTGGTTTGCGAATAGAGATTCCGATTAAGGAATTCTGTTAACCAAAAAGTGTTTGGCACCCCTTGATCCCGTGGTTCGACCACGGTCGCTTGGTGGATCGGATCGGCTAATTCAACACTATGAATGTATAAACCACACAAAAACACACAAAAAAATCAAACAAACAACAAAACAAAACAAGTTCAAAAATATAGTGTCCAGTCCAATTTATTACAAACCCAAAATAAAAAGGTACTGAAATGTAAACCTAAGCTAACCTACACTAATTCTAAACTACGCTCCAATGCTTTACCGGATTCCTTGGGCCCGGATCATGAACCTCCTTCAAAGATATAATACGTTGAGGTATTCCCCGGTGAATAAGTACACGAAACCTTGGGGCATTCCCCAGCCGAATGAATACACTTGAATCAAGCACGATAAACTAGAAAATATTCAACACACATTTCACATTCAATCATTCAATAAAAACACCATTTTTAAATTTGCCTATCTGAACATAAACTTTGCCTACTAAGCTTTCGGCCTAAAATATGATCCTATCAAGTTCACAAACTTGATATTTATTCTGAATTAAACAACACGACAATAAACCAAAAGTTATCTAAATTCAACCTTTTTATCAACACAGCCATTACCGATGAAGTGTTCATTTGAAAACTCAAACCCATCGAATTCACTGTCGATCTTTTCTTTATCTTATGTATGTGGGTGCGATTTGTGTGTGCGCATTTGGAGTAAGAAAAGGGAAAAATTGAAGTCTCAAAATCCTTCCTGTGTTTGCAATTTGTGATAATGATGATCTGAGTGTGGTTCTCTCTATTTTTCTATGTCTGAGAGTGTGATTATATGGAGAGGTCCATCTTCTTCTCCTTTTGACCTCTGTGAATGAGTGTATATCTTTTTTGGTATTCTATTCAGGGATCCCTTATTCGTGTAGAAGGAAATAACCCAAAATAAAATATGTAAAAGAAAGGATAGGTAGGGGGTCACATGGGTAGGGGGTAGGTAGGGGTGTGAGGTGTCCTAATTTGATAGGAAAGGGTTGTTAATTTGTTATCAAATTTAGATGACATTGGGATTTTGGGATAAAATTTGTTTAGAGTTGTTTATTGTTTTTTTATTTTGTGGGAAAATTATAGAATGGGGTTGGGGTGCATGGTACGATGGAGTGAATGGTAAAAAATAAATTTTGGAGGGAAAAAATCACATGTCTACAAGTGGTAAAGAGCTTCATGAAGAATCTCCAAAGGCAACATAGGAGGTAGATGCTGATATGGTGACTGAACAACTAAATAGTAGAGTTACTAAAAATTTGAGGAAGTCTGAGTACTCGAAAGAAAAAATTGCCGCAGAAATGGAGAAGCAGATGCCCCAACTTTCTTTCCCTCACAAACACAGAAAGCAAAGGAGGATACATATTTTAAGAAGTTCTTTGACTCGTTCAGAGAGCGTCACATTAACCTTCCTCGTTTAGATATTTTGTAAGGTATGCCCAAGTATGCTAAGTACTTGAGGGATGTGGTTGATAATACGGTAAATCTTCCGGATGTGGAGGCTGTAGAACTCACTGAAGAGTGTAATGCGGTGGTGACACAGAAAATCCCCAAAAAACTAAAGGTTTTGGGGATGTTTACTCTCCCTATTCAAATTGGGAGTAGTAAAGTGGTCCATGCACTGAGTGACTTAGGGGAAAGTGTCAACTTGATGCCCCTCCCATTGTTCAACACTTTCGACTTAGGGAAGCCTAGATCGAGCCCTATGCTATCGTAATTGGCAAATGGTATCATTGCTCGCCCGGAAGGGATTATTTAGGATGTCCTCATAAAGGTTGATAAATTTTTTATTCCTGCTGACTTTATTATTTTAGATTTTTAGGCAGACAAATATGTACGAATCATTTTGGGGCATCCATTCTTAGCAACTAGAGTAGCTTTTATTGATGTTAGAGAAAGTACACTCAAAATGTGGTTGGAGGATGAAGAGTCGGTATTTAGTTTACAAAGCACTTAACACACCATCCCACTACAAGGACTTGTGCATGATTACTTTTATTAAAGGGGATAACTATGGGGTGGATAGCCTGCTAAAGACCTCTTCGGCCACCCTCATTGAGCATCCTAAGTCACAACCACCTAAGCCATACATGATGAAAGTGGATAAGCCTGAAAAGGCTAAAATTGATAATACTGTTGAACTTGAGAGTGCATACTCAAGAGGTCAAAAATGAATAAAAAGATGGCCTCCAAGTGTGAGGAAAAGGATGAAGGAACTTGGTTAAGTTGAGTTGGGTCATGCCGCGATACTAAATCAGCCGCTGCTTGGAAGGCAACCCAAGTTTAGTGGGTATGTTTTATTTTTAGAATTTTTAGCTTTAACTTTACATAATTTTTATTTTGTTGAATCACAGGTTGATGGGAAGTTTGAGTACTAGAAAACTGAGCTAAGGAGCATGGCGGAGACTAAGTGTGGGGTCCCTAGACCCTCTTGATATTTAAAGATGCTACTAGCTAGGCCTAGAGGCCTCAGGGAGTATTTATATCTCTTACTTTTAAGTTCACTTTGGGGACCATGTAGATTTCTAAGTGTGGGGTGGGGAAATTCCCAATTTTGGGCTCAATTTTAAAAAAATTGTATAAGATATTATTGTTGGTGCTATATGTGATTGCATGGTGCAAGTATCTATTTATAAAAGCATGTTGATTGAGTGAATTACTACTTTTGAGACTCCTAGGCTTAAGTTTGTGACTCATGTACCTGTGGCTTAAATTTGAATTCATGTTTTTGTTTGGCTGAGTCTATGATGATCCTATGTGAGTCAGGCATGTGCTGTGTTCGTTTGAGGTTTAGTATTTTCCTTGTTTCATATATTATCTATAACTTGCCCAGTGTGTATGCAAAGAGAAGTAAAGAGTGAGGGTTTAGAAGACAATATAGGTATTTCTTTGATAGCCTTGTTTTATACCTTCTTTTTTACTACCCTTTGTGCTTGATCCTAGTAAGCCCCATTGAGACTTTAGCTTTTTATTTGGTATCCTCATATGTAGCCTAATACCTTCCTTGATCGACCTTGAATTTATCCAAATCTCCAAGGCATTCTAATAAAAAAATAATTGTGGTAAGGAGTTTGAGAAATAAGAGGATAAAAGGTGAAATTGAAGCCCCAAAGTTATAGTTATTGGTGTGGAAAAAATTATTATGTCTTGTGGGGGGGATTTGAATAATGAAAAGAATATAAATTTGTTCATATTGAATGAGTTGTGCATAAAAGACTCCCACTGTAGTGGTGAAAATGAGCTAATAAGATGGGGTGAAAACAAAAGAAAGGAGTAGACAAAAATGGTATAATTTGGTTGTTGGAGATTGGTTTTAAATGAATAATTTAGTGTATTAAAGCACTTAGGGAAGATAGTCACTATTTCCTAAATAGTTCCTACTTAGCTTGTGTTTTTATGCATCGTTGAGGATATTGTTCTGTTATGATTGCTAATATGTGGTGTGTAATTATGTAGGAAGCTTTTTGAGCTGAATATGGTGATATATTGATGATATGAAGGCTAGAAATTCATACTACAAAAGTCATGGGAAAAAGATAGGATGTTCAACATTTAACAAAAATTTTGGACGCAACTTCCAGTGAGTCGACTCTATATGGACGCCTCGCGTCCCTTCTCCCTATGAAGTAAACAACATGATGCACCATAAATTCCTTAAAATACATGAATAGATACGCCACTCCTCCCAATGATATTACCAAAACGCCGCCCCACAAATTTCAAGTATGGCCAAAAAAGTGGTCCTTGTCCAACACGGCTTAGGAATCTTATATTGTACTATAAATAGATCATTATACATGTTATTAATCATCGGGGAATGTTTTGGATCATTGAGGATCTGATTAAACTTCATAATTATGTTTTCTATTCTTTTATTTAGGTTTTGTTTAGATTATAGCATGCATTCAACCTTTAGGATCATGATTATGACTATGAGTGGCTAGAAATCTCCTTTCCGGGGTTAAATCCAAGAACATGAGTATTATTTATTTGAATTAAGTTCGTTTAATTTTCTTATCATTAATGGGTGTGTGTTATATTTGATTAAACTATTTGATAAATTGATCACCCAAAAAATATATCAATTGTCTACCTTTTGATCTCAGGAGAGGGAATAGGGAGAGAGAACATGGAGATAAACAAAGTATGGTTTGTATTCTTTTATAAAATAAGAAATATGATTTGGCATCTAGGATAGGGATGTACCTAGAAGCTTTGCTTGATTCAAATTTAGGATGATATGTTAAAGAACTTAATTGGATTATTACATCCCCGCTCAACGATGCAGTTGTAATGTCCAAATTAGGTAAACGGTTATAGGTCGGGAGACCATGATCATACAATTAACCCTACGAATCAATAAGAAAGATAAGAGATTTAACGAATAAAGTTCAATAATGTAATATAATTTTTCGATGTTCTTTAACCCTGGGCTTTACTCCATTTATTATTTCAAGACTTTACTTTACACACTGCTACTTTACTTTCTGTTATAATTTCCAAACTCTATTTTTGGTTACTCTTGCACTAAATTAATCTTAACAGTGAACTAGAATTGAATCATTGTTTAAACAAGTCCCTGTGGGATCGATACTCGGCTTTCTTGAAGGCCACTTTACTACTTGATAGACCATGTATACTTACGTGTGCTCTTGGGCACTGTCAATAGTACGCAAGGAAACCCTAAAAATCAAATCCCGAATTAAAACAGATTTTTGAAGTTGGTGGCAACTTACTTAGACCATATATCGATCGTATGTACCACATACGGACTGTATGTAGACCTAGGTAAGTGTAGAACTTCAGTACAGATCCTACAGCACTCTGGACTTTTAATCTGTACATATACCTGGGTCACATAAGGATCGTATACACCATATATGGACTATATGTGGACATAGGTATGTGCAGAGTCTTCTTTTTTTTTGCTCCCGAACCCTAGGAAATCAATTTCTGATACATACTTTGATCACCTATGCTCAGTAAGTAGCACATACACACAAAATTGCCACAGTAAGTAGACAAAAACTTCAATTTTCATCCTTTTCTTCAGTTTTTCATCCAAAACCTAATTTCCTGCAAAATATACCAAAACACATCATATCACACAAAATAACCAAACAAACTTACATATTTTCATAGTTTTAAGCGTCGAAATTGGTATAAATCCATAACACATCAAAGGGCATTCCAAAACCATATCGAACAAGGGCATTTCAAATCCATTTTTATCCTTGTTCCTTTATCCTTTAATTCAATGCAATGATAACCAAAGATAAGTTAAATTATGTAAAGTCCACATTCAAAACCAAGATTACAGTATAGGTTGAGATTAATACCATTACCATGCCTAAAATTCATCAATTTGGTGAAACCCATACCACCCATTTCAACCATTATGATAATGTACCAATTCAGTTCCAAAAGCCATAGTTTAAAGCATGAATAACTCATTAAAACAAGGGAAAATTAATTCAAGTATTAACAATAAAAAACCCTCAACCCAATTTTAAACCCATCATCTAAAACATATAAATATTGATCAAATTGATGACAAAATGTAAAATATAAGTTAAAGAATGAGTAATACACCTAAAATACAAAAGGAATCAAGGAGAAATTGAAGTTTAGAGCCCAAATGATGAATTCCTTGTAAAACCCTTGAATTTTCTTGACTTTAGCGTAAAAGAGGAGAAAAGTATTGTTTAATCTTGATAATTGAAGGCAATTGTGTCATGTAGATGTTTTTAAGTCATTTAATGGGTAAAGGATGAAAAATCCCTTTCCCCAAAGTGATAGCTGCATGGTACGCCGCTATCATGGTGACTAGCCAGCATGCCATGGCCTTATTGCAGTAACTAAGTGGAGTGGCATGCCACTATCACATTCCCTCACTTCCTTGGAGTCCCAAAATAACCCCAAACCCCTTCAAAAAATTACAAAACTTTCCTAAAATATCCCTTTAACATTCATAATTATAATTCAAGTTAAAAATTAACATTACGCACATAGGAAGATTAATGATAAATGTTTCAAAATTTTGTGGGGTCTTACAGACATGCATGTCACTATAGCGTGGTAACAATAATTTATAATTTTATTTTGATGGATTTCAACCCCCAAATACCAAAATTTCATTCCTAAACTCTAGAGGAATAATTTTCACTTTGTATGGGTAGAAATTCTTCGTTGAGGTAAGTTTCTTCTGTCATCTGCTTCATTTTTCAAAAGTTTAACATTGTAGAATTATTAGAACAACCTTTAATGGTGAAATTCTTGGGGATTTGAACCCTAAGTTCATGTCAGGGGAAAACTTATGAGTTGGAGTAATATCATCTAGAATCACTTCTAAATTATCAATTAACAATACCAAACATGAACTGTGCTTCTAAACCATGAAAATTAATAGTTTGAGACCTTGAATTCAATAAAGGTGGAACCTTTAGCCTAAAAATTCCATTAATAGAGTTGGGTTGATCCATAAAAAATGATTTTGATGACTAATTGATCCTTGGATTATTCTGTAGACTATAAATGAGGTTAGAATTAGTGGGCTTGAATTTCCAAGGTATTTATTTGAAGAGTAGTTTACTAATTACTTTTGTATTTATTATTAGATGATTTAACCTTTAAATACGTTAAGAAGAAGGAAGATCATCTATGAAATAACTTACTTGTTGTAATAGTTTGGTACCAAGGTAGGTTATGGTTTATGAGTAGTAGAATGTGGTTAGTAATCATATATATAATGTAGATTTGACGGGAGGAAGACATGCTTAGGCCTACTTACATGGATTTCGGATGGATAAAACATGAATTTAAGGTAACAAGGACCTAATTGTCTATTCAAATGTCAATGTATGGATCCTTGATGGATATTTTCTGTTTGTATGACTCTATAGTGAATTGTAATATGAATTATGTGAATATAAATGACAATGAGATTGTGTGAACTCATAATCTTGTTATTTAGCCTAATTACCATAAAAAGGGTGAACTTGGTATTATTTGTGGTTGGAATATAGGGTAATCTTACGTAAGATTCATGATGAGGACTGATTATGGTATAAGGAGGCCGTGACTTAACTTAAGAGCCTGAGATCAAGTTAGATAAGAGTTAGGAAGTAAAAGATATAAAGGAATATGACTAAAGGTAGATTTTAAGTTTAATTATAGATTTGAATGATTGATTAATGAAGTAGGTCTTGAACCAAATAATGACTTGAATGTAGGGGTTGTTTGATAATAGCAGAATCCCCAATTCTGGTATAAATAATGGAGGATGGAATAAATGAATAAACTTGTGAACATTGAACTAGAGTTTAGAGTCCATGGGGTTGAATGTATGCTCTTAATATAAATACTTGGATTTAATGAATATGAATTTAAGGCCTGAATTATGAGATGTTGACTTGCTTTTGGGCATACTTTTGATTTCATGTGTAAAAAGATAATTATTATTTACATGGAAATATTTTCTCTAGTTTGACCCAATGTTTAGAGTATTTTTCTTTTTTTTTACAATAATGTTCAAGATAATAAATTATTGAATGATATCCTTAGTGTTAATCACATATAATAATTTTATATTAAAAGCTCGTTGATTGTACAAGTGTAGTTGTTTATTTTATTATGGTAGTGATTGTTGTGATATCTGTTGCTTATTGCTAGATGTATTGATATTTAAATATCTTTAAGGGATTTACACTTTTTATAGTGGGGGGTACAGATAATTACACATCTTCATGGGATTTGAGGAAATAAAGTTGGCAAACACTTGATATCTGGGTTTTGATATATGGAAAAAGCTCATTCCATGTAGATCATGACTAGAGAGTGGTTATAATATCCTTATCGTGTATGTACAAAGTTTAGGTGATCTTTATGGTTCCATGAAATGATCGGGTATATGATTATTGTTATTATTGTTATGTAACGATCAACTTTTTGATGAAATAGATGAAATTTGTGACTTTATGTGATATGACTATTTTACCCATATCCATAGTTGCATTATGTTATTTATGGAATGTAGGGGTGATTGACATGGTTTCCGATGTATTTTGTACTATTTCTGTGATATTGTCATTTTTTATGGCTTCAAGAGCCTTATTTTAGACTTTTGGGGTTATCTCTTGATCCGTGCGACAGATGCTGAACAAACTACACCAAAAGCTCTGGAATATCTATCTTAGGCTAGGTAGACCATTGTTTCGGGTCTCGATGCATCCGAACTCATTTTGATCTGTTGGTCAGAAAGTTGGAAAATTAAAAATATGGGTGTAGGACCCACATTTAGTCTAAACAAAATTGGATGGAAAATACAACTTTGCCAACGCATTTGAAAAGTTGATTTTAGGGTAGTAACATATTTGGTTGGGTTTTGTTTCTTTTAAATCTCATTTCGATCATTGGTATGAAAAATGACAACTTCGAGTTTCTGGGGTCAACTCTGTGAAAACAACGTTGTTCGAAAATTTGATATTTCCATCGAGTCCAAAGAATCAAATTTAGTGTGGTTATATAGTTCGTTTGCATATATAGAACTTTGAACGAATCCCAAGTACTCCGTTGAAGTTCATTTTTGGACTTAAAAATCTGGTGAAAATCTGCAATATAAACTAGTTTTCCCCCTCTTTTTTTGCCCAATTTGCTCATTCTCTACCTTGCCTCTTGAGAGTTAAAACTTAATAGTGTGATAGATTAAAAGTGAAGCTTGTGGGAGCTTGGGAAGCTATATTAAAATCTATTTTTTGGATTCTATCACAGATTTAAGGTGAGATTTTATCATTTTCTACTCTAATTTCTTGATTAATTTCTCAAAACTCCAAAAACCATTAGGCTTGATTTTAAACCCCAATTTCACTCTTTTTCACTTGAATAATGTTTTTATTTTATAATTTCTACTTTTTTATCAATTTAACCTTCAAAATAACTTTGATTATTGATTATAACACATATTTCAAAGATTTTACCGATAAAGCTCAAAAATAGTTTTTCTTCGATTTAAACTTCATATTTTACTCAATTTGACTTGGATTTTTAGCTGTAGATTTATAAAAATATGAGAATTTTTTTTTAATAAAGTTCTTATTTTGCCCTTCTTTGTTGAAAATTCGTCCAAGGATCCTTGTTGGAAATGCCTATTGTGGTTCCTTTGTTGTATTGTGATATATTCATACTTTGTGGGAATATGGTTCATGTGGAAACTTCATGGATAGTGAAAATAGTGAGCGGATATTGGCTCACGTGGTTGTGGAATTGTAACATTATGATTGGTTGTGGAAATACATCATATGAATTAGTTGTGGAAATAAATCATGTGCATTGATTGAGGAAATACTCATCTTGAATGGTTGTGAACATTGCATCATCATTCTCATGTCATCATTCACATCATTTTACTTGTTTATTTTATTGCTTTATATTTACTTATTGCCATGTATATGTACTTGATTTGTGTCTTATACATGTATGTGCTTTGGAAACACTGGAAATACTGAAAATATTAGAAACAAGGTTGTGTGACAATCTCAAGACTGTGTGCCAATCTTAAGTTTGTGTGTCAATCTCAAGACTGTGTGCCAATCTTAAGGTTGTGTGCCAATCTCAAGGTTGTGTGACAACCTCATGTATAATCATCATCATCGTCATCATCACACCATCAACATCATCGTCTTATGCATTGTATTTTTTATTGTGTTGATGTTGTGATTGAATTTGCATATTGACTTGTTATATGTCTATTATTCTATATCTTGTTACTTGTACTTGACCATCTTGTATATACATATTCTTCTCTGTTTATACTTGCATGTGATATAATGTATACTTATGTTATACTTGCTAGGTTGTTGTTGCATTTGTGATATATTAGAAATGTTAGTGCAAGCGGTGTAGGCTACCTTGAGGGATATTTTCTTATTACATGTGACGTGCCCTTAGTGTATATTTTGTATGCTTTATTTACTACTTTACTTGGTCGGTCTATGATCCCTACTAAGTACAAGTGGACCGTACTCATGCCTAATGTGCCTTTTCGGTGCAGGTCCTAGCTTGAATGTACCTCAAATTAGTTAATTTCAAGTGCCTTTAGATTTCTCAAGGTAATGGTTGGTCATTCTTGCATCAAAATTTCACCTCTATCTTTTTATAGTAGTTATGTCTTTATTTGTATTCAGATACAGATGTTGACCTTGTGTGGATATTTCTGATGTATTTGACTCATGGTTTGTATTAGTAGTTCTTACACTAATGATACCTCATTTTGGAAATGTATGGTATTTGGATTATTCTTTCCACATTCTTATAGTTACTTGTATGATTCAACTTGGTTTTAGAAGCCTTACCTTGGGGTATTTTTATCTTTTCCTATTTTTGTATCATTGTGGATGATAGTCTTATTTGTCAAGGTACACCGCAACAAGTGTCATCATGACACTAATTTTTGGGTCATGACATGTTATTTATATTGGTTCCATGAATTGACCAAGTTATATTGTGGTTGTTATTATGGGTTCCTTGAGTGAACCAGATTATGATGTGGCTTAATATATTTGGAACTCTTGTATGGCCCAATTACTTGTCATATATTTTGCGATTCTTGTTGTTAGAAGCATGTTTGGTTGACTTAGATATTGTTAGATTCATGGTTTCTAAACTTAATGATGATTTGACTTGACTGTTGTTACTTGACTTGTACTTGACAGAGGTTTTAGAGTTACTTGAAAAGGCTAAGTGTCATAACCTTGGGGTAGTTGTCATAATTTGTGTCATAGTTGTACTTGTTACAAGGGGATGATTATTGATTTTCATTTATCGTTGAGGCTAATCGATGCATAAGGGAAACAGATTGGCTTGTAATAACCATTGAAGTTAATGTAACGCCCCAAGTTTGGTACCTCGGATGCTACATGGTGCTCATAATCCCGAAGGACCACAAGCTATCCCATGACTGGTGCCTGCTGCAATAACTGAGTAATAATACTGTATAATGTAGAATAATGGATTGAAATGCCATAGGGTTCAAAACTGTAATATTGATAAAGAGAAATGATTAAATCTACTAAGACATCAGAATCTGAAATACTGAATACTGTCTGAACTGTGGAGTTGGTGGGACATGTCCTCATTTAACTTTGACTACTGACATAGACTAAAATACTGAATGGATAAACATGTCCTCAAACTATGAGGACTCACCACTACTCTGTCTAAACCGCTAAGAATGCTCTGGGGATCATGCGTCTGAACCTACAGTATAAAATACCATAGCGCAAAACAAAAGTATGCGTCAGTACATATGAATATACTGGTACACAAAGTGAGGTAAGGCTGAATGCAAGGGTTTATATGCATGAACAATAACAACTGAATAACATGAGTATGACTAAATGAAAGTACATATATGAATACATGAATTGAAACTGAAATCTTGATAATATTGAATACTGATTAACTGATGTAACTGATAACTAATATACTATTTGCTGAGTGATTATATCTGACAGTCCTGATTCTGGTAGAACTAGCTAAATTCGATACTGAGCTGAATGACTGTATCTGAAGTCCTGAAATCTATAGAACTATCTGAGTTCTTTACTAAAGACTAAGACTGAGACTGTGGGAGGTAATCATCTAACCAACATGCCCCTTTTTTTAATAGATTTGGGGTCCAACCTATAACCTCAGTTGGGAGGGTGTCAGTACCGAGCCATGGGTAATGACACTAAAAATATACCCTCATCTAGTAGGTACTCAAATGACAATGGTGGGACCCTCAACTGACAGGTTAAGCCACCTCATCAACCCTCATCTAGCAGGTTTTGATGTCTCAACCTACGCTGGCTACGTAGTTCTAGAATAAAAGGACTGCTTCTAAGGATCACACCCTATACTAACAGGTGAGTCTCTATCCTTGGGTTCACTCGGTGCTGAATCCAACTCTCAACTGAATAGATACTGGACTGGTTTCTTAGTTCATACTAGGCATACTGAGCTATTACTGATTATACTGATTTACTGAGCTGAACTAAGTTTACTGAGTTTTATTGACTAATAGAATACTATTGAATTCTATTAACTGACTGAGTTTACTGAGGACTGAACTGAATACTGAATGAGACTGGATTAATGCTGAATTTACTGAGTTTTCCTAAGTTTTGTAACTAAACTAGAGTACTACAGATAGTGACATGATTGAGACTGTTCTATAACTGACACTGGCTCTAGGCACACAGCTAGATTATCGGGTATTAGATACCCCCAGAACTTGATAGCATGAAAGTAATAAGACATAACAATTCTTGAATACTTGACAATAGTCAACAACTCACAATACAATCTATGAGGCATTTCATCAATCACTTAAAAGTCATGAACATGCACATGAATAGGAATGCATGCTAACACATCATAATTTCATTAAACCAATCTCATGAGCATTCCATCAAACAGATAAATGGTATTACTTTAGCATTGAAGACATTTTGAACATTTGGGTATAGCATAAGTTCATCATTTAGATCACCAAAGGATCATAAAAGCACCATAATCTTAATTTAGCATTTTATCAAAAACATGGTAGGCGTAGTTTTATACTTGGGCATGAACAACAATGCTAATACATCATGACTTCATAATTCAAGGGTTTCTATATAAGAGAATCAAAATTCAACTTACATGCTATCATAAAATCAAGAAATATAGAAAGATTTCAACTTGGAACATATACCACAACATCAACTATAATTACATTCAAACCCATAATATAGAAATCACAATTCATGCCTTTAAAAGAAGTTTCTTGAACTCCAAGGGTTGAAAGGACCCCTGGATGAACACTTTACATACCTTTGTTGAAGAATTTCTGGAAGTTAATGGAGGAATCTTGAGTTCTTGATTTGAAATTAAAAACCCTAAGGCTTGTTCTTAAGAAAAATTGAGAAAGAAAGAGTTTATTTTCTCTCTAAGGTATTAAATTTTGTGTTTTGGGGGATGAGGGTAGAGGTAAAAAACCTAAATACCCCTAAGAATGTGGTCTTTTAATGACTGATAACTGGGCTACCGATGCGCATATTGATGCAGCATGTCGATGGCATCGATGCAATATCCAATGCATCGCGCAAAGATCACGCCGGTCCACTAGAACTGCACACTGATAGCTGGGAAAAATATTAACCAATGTGATAGTCAGTGCGGCGCGCTAAGATCGCATTGGTTCACTATTTTGGGACTCCAAACATGGTCTAAACGAGGTCCAAAAAATCCAAAACTCATCCGGGGACACCTATTGACCCTCCTGATCATGAATTAACTAAAATACCAATATTTAACAGATGTATAGGTCGCAAAATGAGATTGCCAACTTTTGAAGGCCAAAAATAAACTAAATTTGAATACTTAGCTAGAATTTTCTAAGTCTGGCACCCCTTAATAAACTTAAAGGACTGAATCAAGCTAGAAATTTTGTGGGGTCTTATAGTTAAACAAGGGATGAATATAGCATTAGTGGGTAATAGTGTTGTGGATTATATTGTTATATAAGTTGTCATATTTTTTATTTATAATTTTGATATTGTTTTTAAATAATCTAACTATGGGCGGTACCTATCAGTACCTATTGTTTGTACTAATATTACTCTTGTTATACCCATTTTGGTGTATAGTCTGGTTGCAGGATCAATTGATATTTCATAGGACATAGATAGTGATCTCCAGCAGTTTTTACTCCTCTTATTCATGGTGGAAGTTATGTCTAGTGTTACCTTCTTACTTCAAAACTCATGTACCTATTAAGACTAGGTCCTAGGGATAGTTTATTTTTCCATACTTAATATTTGTAAAATCAGTTATGATAAAGTTGGTTTGTTATTATTTATCTGAGACTTCCGCATATCATGTTAAAAGGGTGGTAAGTGGTTCTCCCATTTAGGTAGATTAGAGTTAATTCCCTCATGATCTGGAAATTTAGGTTGTGACAATTTGATATCAAAGTTTAGGTTATCTTCTCCCAGTACAAGTGAAAATATCGAGTAGAGTCTTGTAGACTAGTGTATTGACGTCCATATCTAATCTTCAAGAATCTATGGAGCATTCTAGGAAATTGTTGCACTTCTTTCGTTCCTCTCGTATGATTTTTAGAGTTGCTTGTATAGGTTGAATTCAATTGGTATCCCTCAATTTAGATCGGCATCTCCACAGTCATAATTGGAATCTAGTCAATTCCAATTGGTATCTTGAAAAATTAGCAATTGGAACCTAGTTATTTTAAATTGGCATTTATCTATAAGGGCTGGAACTTAAATTGTCATATGAATTATGATGAAATTGGTTGGTTGTGACTCTGTTGGAGTAATATAAAATGTGTTTGTGATTTGTAGTTGCTTGATTAACTCTGAATTTGTGGTAGGTGAATGCTGCAAGTTGATATATATTGTGTGGTGTGTGACGGAGTTTGACTATGATTGTTAATTGTCAACTTTGTTTCGATCTAGACCTACCATAAGTGGCACCCAAGATACTCATCTGACGGGAGAACCAAATATCTCAAACATCAATTCCATAATTCATACTTAAAATAAATAAGCAGAACTAATCTATAGATATATCATCTAATCTAAAACTAAATCATAAGTACAACTGATGGCGGAAAAGTATTTATGAAAAAACCATCCCTAGGATCCTAATGTCATCGGTACAAAAATATCTAAGAATTTCAAGAAGGTGATGCAACCCCTAAACTGAAATAAACAAAATTTAGAATTAGAGAGCTATGCGAATAAGGAAAGAACCTGTGGTAGCCAAGATACGCTGTTCACCTTGAAATCTGGTGTCAAAGATTAGAATCACAATTGAGGTCCCGTAGGTACCACTGGATTATGCACTGCACTCACAAAAGTAAATGCAAGTGTAGTATCAGCATATAAGAATAATAATGCACTGGTAGGTCATTTGGTCAGCCCAATATGAGAATATGAAGATATAACTAAGTCATTGCACAATAAGTTAAACCATGATTAAGAAAATACAATTAGCAGAACAAGTGACAATGAACAATTAGGAATCAAACCAGCAAATCAACATATTACTACCCATTCAAGCTTTGTCAAGCCAACTAAAATCAAGTCAAGATAATTTATTAAGTATAAAAAATATGTTTCCCTAATTTACTCATGGAACCGTCAAACTCACCTGACCCTCATACATATACGCTAAGGGATATACAACCACCCTCTAGCCATGACCTGTAGGGGATAATTACTATCCATATACTAAAATCCTAGACACAAGTGTCTGTCAATCTTTTTCCATCAAAAGACCATGAGAGAGTTCTAAATTTAAAAAATTTCATATTTTAGAATGTAACTTAGGCACTAACAAGACATACTACTAAGTAAAGAATAAGCACCAAAGACCTTCGAAGTTGCTTCAGATGATGCCTATGCCCATATAGAAGAAGGATCATATCGCTATGGACTTTGTGGTAGGTCTCCCTAAGACTTTTGAAAGGTATTACTCCCTATGGGTGATAGTAGATTGGCTGACAAAGTTAGCTCACTTTTTACCAATTTTAGTAGACTATAATTCTTAGTAGTTAGCTAAAATTTATGTCAGGAAATTATGGGACTTCATAGGGTGACACATACTATAATTTCTGATAGAGATGCAAAGTACACTTCTATGTTTTGGGATAGATTGCATGAGGATTCATGCTCCAAGATCACTGTTAGCATAACTTTTCATCCTCAAACTGATGAATAATTGGAGAGAAAGATTCATGTGCTAGAAGACATGTTGGGGGCCTGTGTGACTGATTTAGTGGTCATCATGACTAGTTTTTTCTATTGTATGAGTTTTCATACAACACAATTATCACTCCAATATTAATATAGCACCATCGAGGCACTCTATATGAGGAAGTATAGGCCACCTATTCGATGGTTTAAGATAGGAGATGTTAAGCCTTTAGGCATAGATTTGGTAAAGAAGACTCAAGAGAAGGTTAAGAATCATTAAAACCAAGTTATTAGCTGCTTAAAGTATGAAAAAGAAGTACACAAATCATAAGTTAAGGTACATTTACTTCAAGGTTGGTGAGCAAGTTTTTCTCAAGGCGTCTTCCATGAAGGGAATTATGATTTTCGATAAGAGGGGCAAGGTCAGCCCCAATATATAGGTCCCTTCGAGATTCTTGAAGATGTGGGTCCAGTTTCATATCAGTTAGCGCTACCATAGGGGTTGTTAGGAGTCCATCTGGTATTTTATGTCTCAATTTTGAAAAGGTACCATAGTGATAAAGACTGCATCATTAAGTAGGATTTGGTACTTCTAGACAAGGTTTTAGCTTACAAGGAGAAACCAATAGCGATTATAGATTGGGATGTTTAAAAATTGAGGGTGAAGGAAATTTATTTGGTGAAGGTACAATGGAAGAATCATCCATTTAAGGAAGCTACTTGGGAGATCGAAAAGGTCATGCAGGATAAGTACCCTTGATATTTAAGAATACATGTACTTTTTTTCTTCCTTGTTTAGTCAATATTTATCATTTGATAATTCAAGAATGAATAATGGGTAAATTTGTATTTGTTGTAATAAACCTATTCATCATTACGTATAAGTCCTACATTTAAAATCTCATGTCCAAATTCTTCCAAGTTTGAAAGTTACAAATTTAAAGTTAGGCTAGTTTCGACAAATTTTAGAGTGAGGTGTGGCATAAAGAAATATAAAAATTATTTGGACCGAGGTATGGGTTTCTATTTATTTTTAGTTAGCTAAAATGACAAGAAACTTGTTAGATTTATGGAATCAAATTTGGGTAAGTAGAACTCCCAAAATTGATCTTAGCGTGAAGGGCATTTTTTAGATTATCTCAAATTCAACATGTGTTGTAAGAGACAGACATTTTGTCCCATCAACACTACTATAGCGTCCAGCACTATATCAAAAAAATTCTACTATAGTGGCGGCCAATGCTAGCTCTAGCAATAGGTACCGCTATAGCGTGCCGTTATAGTGAAAGGTACTGTTATAGTGACAAAAGTAGCAATTCAATTAATTTTTCTTTCCAAAATAGTTTATTATTTCAAAACTTTTTTTGGGTAAAGGGAAGGGAAAATTAGGACGATTTTACCAGAAATTCTCCATTTGGATTCAAAAAGGCAAGTAATTCATCCCTGCTAACTTGTATTTGGTAATTAAGCCTTGAAATTTCTAATTTATTGAGTTTGGAGAGGGTTTTAGAGATGATTTTGGTTATTTTCTAGTTCAATGGAGAATTAATCAATTTGTTAATGGTTTTTGATTAGTAATAACTAATTTGTCCTTGCATTACTTTAATTCACCAATTTATCCATGTAATTTGTAGTTTTATGTGAATTACGATAGTAAAGCCCTTGAACAGGAAGGGGATGATCATGCACTCTTAGGGGTTAGGGTGAGTTGTAATTCCCCACATAGTATTTCATGATTTCAATTATGTGTTTATATGCATGTTCTATACCACGAGCAAGCAAAAATTGAATGATAAGACAAGAGTTAGGCTTAAAGAAGTTGTGCAAGCTCAGTTCGAGGTAGGTGCTAGTATTGTAGTTTAATTAGATTTGTGCTATATGTGCATGTTGACCTCTGGTGCTGGGAAATTTTAAAAATATTCCAGTATATTATTGAAAATTTTGAGGACCTCCTCAACATTTTTTCCCCAATTTAATACTATTTTAGATGATCTTGGCTTGAGAGGATCTAAAGTCTTTGCATATCTTCATTTTCTTTGGATGATGATCTTCTTCTTTTGAACTTTCTAGATTCCTTCACAAAAATTCATCCCCAATTTCAATATCTTGGGGTGATCTAGCCGACCCATTAGGGAACCTACGTATCCCGTTGAAGCGGAAATCAGGTCAAACGTAGTTCAAGACTATGCTAAAGATATAAAGAAGAATCTAATGGATTGACCGAAGCCAACATAGTCTGCCTATGTATCTCTTTTTGGGAATTCAGGTCATCACGTAGTTCATATATAATAGGAAAGGATAAACTCTCCTAAGGGGTTGACCGAAGCTGACATAGGCCACCTACCTATCCCTTTCTTGGGTATTCAGTTCAACCATAGTTCATACATAAAAGGAAAGGAAAAATCCCCTAAGGTATTAACCAAAGTCAACATAGGCTATCTGCATATCTCATTCTTGAGAATTTAGATAAAACGTAGTTCGTACATAAAAGAAACAAGTAAAATATCCTAAGGGATTATCCAAAGATAAAATAGGCCGTTTACATATCTCATTCTTGTGAATTTAGGTCAAACGTAGTTCGTACACAAAAAGAAATAAGTAAAATCTCCTAAGGGATGGATTGAAGCTGACATACGCCACCTACATATCTCATTATTGAGAATTTAGGTCAAATGTAGTTCGTACACAAAAGGAATGGATAAATTCTCCTAAGGAGTTTACTGAAGCCTACGTATCCCTTTCTTGGGAATTCAGGCCAAACATAGTTCGTAATAAGATCCATCTTTAGGGTTAACTGCCTCTGGATGCTCCTATCCCTCCCATTAGGATAGAATTAAGGCTTTTATGGAGACCACTTTATGGATGACGTGATGCCTTCCATTGCGTTTGTCTTGATGAAAGGAAGGATCAACTATCCTCTTTTCTTTGAGGGAAATGATAAGATTCCTTTCCTATACTTTTTATAGATAGACATCGACCCTGATTCTCTTAACTTGGTCGTTGTTCCCTAGTTAACCACCTCGATTTCTTTTAGGCTAGGATTTCTCAATATTTGAAGTCCTCGATTCTTTTACTGATAACTTTAGGATTATCGTCTCTTATCCATCATCATCTTCCTTGATTTATTCATTTATCTCTTGACATAACATGATATTGATAGGTTTTAGATGTTTACTACTTTTATCAAAACCCAAACAAATTCAATAATATCAAGTGGATACAAAATAAACAATAAAGATTTTCACAATAGGAAAGGCTTATGAGTTTTGAGAAAATATTTACAAACTCTAGCTATGACCCACATGAGTGTGAATCTATGCCTTTTGAAAAACATAAAAAGAAAAAGAGAAGCAAATAAACTTTAAGGGTGGATATCGGGCCTCATCCGTACTTCTACCGACTTTGTGAAAAATTAAATTTTATTTTTCCATCTACTCTATTAATAGGGGAGTAATAAGTGGAGTGGAAGTCCAGTTCAGCTACGTTTCCTCTAATTCCTTTTCTTTGATTTTGGCTGTCTTGGAAAATTCCTCCACGGTAGCATTACATTTTTCCTATTCCAACCTCGAGACCACCGCTTATAGGTTTTGAAAAATGACTGGTAGCATCCAGTTTTACTACTATTTATTTTTCATTTCTTGTAACAAAACCATAGTCAAGAGGGGAATCTCTTATTCAATTTTACCTAGTGAAGTAGGGCCATTTTATGCCAACACAGAGTAGTTTTTATTACCTGCAAAGTGAAAATAACTCAAAGGCTGATGTGTTAGATTTTTTTCATAATTAGAAACACAAGATGATAAGGCAAGAAGTAAACACATAAAGTTGTTTCTCATCTCATGCGAATTGATCCATGGAGTAATGATGACTCGAGAATTTCAATGGTTAGGATTTTTCTCATTGATATGGATAATTGAAATTTATTAATAAGGTTCAACTCTTCTTCTTTCTAACCTTATTTCTTCTTTCAAGAAAGTGAAGGACAGCAAAGTTTTTAAAGATAGAGGTCGTGCCGAAAGGCTACCTACGTATCTCATGGACGAGAAATCATGTTCTACGTAGTTTGAATTTAATCAATAGATTGACTATGGCGATCTTTCATTCTGCCACAACAATCTTCTTAGTTGTTTTATTATTGTCCACCTTTAGTGTATCATCAATTTGGTCTAACTCCATCAATTTCCTCTTGACTTGAGCAATTATCCTATCACTCTTTTCGGTCCTTCCTATAATGGTTTCTTTTGAGTCCATAGTCAACCTTCCTGGAATGGTAGCGAGAATTTAGAAAGTCATAAGAATGATTGTGGACTTTTTTGAGAGACTTGGGAGAGTTGGAGTATGTTTGGTCGGACTTTTGTATAGTGGGGTACATTTCTGCTTAGAGGTGCTCTATGAAAAAATGAGATTGGATCAATTCGCCTTTGATTAGAATTAACATAACATGTGTAAGTGCATAAAATAGTATTATCACACAAGTAAATTGAAATAAGCGTGCATCCTAATTGGGTGACCCTTTTGAGCCAAGGGTTGTCCTAACATATTTGAAGAATGTATATGATTTTTTAAAACCAATTTATTATCCCCCAAAACCTCTATAGGTATATAAAAAGGGCATAAATGCTTATAAAATTTGCACAAAAAGGATACAATCTTTAGGGAGAGGGAAAATAACATGAGAAAAAGAATAATGTCCCACGCAGGGGATAGTAGCTCCTAGATGTTCCTTTATCGACCTTTTCCCTCTTAGTTTTGTCCACTCCCTGCCATATGTGACATATGTTGATGATCAAGTTATTCCTGCATAATTGTGCTACACATCTCATATATCATTCTTTCTATGCTATCAAGCTGGGAATCATGCAATCGTCCAAATCAATCATACACCGCCTAGTATTATCTATCTCTTGCATGACTCACTTTAATTCTTCTCTCAATTGGTGTATGATTGTGATATCTTTACACGAAAGCAAACAAAGTAAGCCTTTCCCCTACCCCAAAGTATAATGGATTGGATCAAATAATATATATTTCTTCAACAAATAAATATGATTCGTCTATAATTGGCTTGTGGATAATAGACGCTAGACAGGTTTTCTAATGGACCCAATACCCCTTCAGGTATTGGGTTATCGTAGGCTCATGCCTAGAAGAGGGTTTTAGGTTTTCCTTTATCCTAGGCATCTAGAGTGGGTTTGAACTAGGTTTCAAAGTGGATGACTTGAGTTTGGAAATACTAACAGTCATCGGATGCCTCACTTGCGGATAAATCGTTGTATTTTCAACACTTTATTTAAAATTGAACAATAAGGGTTAGGACATCCACGAAACCTCAAACAATTTATATAGTTTAAATGGGAAGTATGCTATGAATGCAACAGTTTAATTTCATAGAATTTAAACACATAAACACATAAACATTTTAAACATTACAATAATTGGTCATAGAAGTTAATTCAAATATTTGGTTAGAACCTAGTTAAAATCCCCAGTAGAGTCACCATTTCTGTTTTACGAAGAAGTGACTTTTACAATTTTTACGAATTCAAATACTTTTGAAAAAGTTTTCAAACTTGACTTTTTGAAAATAAAGTCTCCACTTAATTTATTTGGGAAATCAAGAAAACCTTTTAAAATCACTTAAACGATTCAAAATAGAAAAAATCATTTCAGTTTAAAAATTCTGAGTATGTGGTTCCTATCAATACTTTTGGAAGGTTGTTAAGGCACCAAAAGTATCCACTGAATTGCGGTTATCCTGACTATTTGAGAACAACTCTTTAACTAACTTAAAAGGGAAAGATAATTTTTTAAAGAAAACCAATTAAGGAACATTTTATTTTCAAGATTTGTGCAAAACAAGTTTTGATGACTTAACAGGAATTTTATCTAAGTCTAAGAAAACTAAAAAAACAATTAGCATATAAAGGAGAAAGGGGGAGACTAAAAGAGATAGGCCATTAGGCCCAAATCATTCAAATGAACCAGTCTTAATCTGATCAAGCTTTTGACCCACAACCTGTCCTAATCTATATATTGAGTGTTTTCCCCACTTGCACCTGTCCTAGTCTAATCATTTGAACTTTCTGTCCATAACCTGTCCTAAGCTAGTTTTCAGACCTTGAAGGCCCCAAAATCCGCTTCACCTATGTTAAATTACAACTTTGTCTTTAAGGCCCACATGAATGAACAAATATATATATAAATAAATAAAGAATAAGACAATAATAAAAATTGAGACTTTTCAAGTCTCTTAGCGACCTCATTAATGGGTTTTGACCCAGTTTTGTTCTTCTTCCATCTTCTTGCACCCGCGAACCATATAATTGATTTTGGGTTTAAACTTTGGACTTGACTCGAAGAGATGGGCCTCATTGTCCCATTATAAAATGCAAGAGGAAAGGAGTCTATTTGAACTCCAAAACAGATTCATGCAATGAAAAAAAATTAATATGTGTTCAAAAATTCTACACTTGATAGATAAATGATTAGATGGAAAAAGAGCATTCTCAAGTATAAAGAAATAGGATACTATGACATCAAAAACAAATCAAATTATCCAACGAAAAGGCAATTAACCTATTTCTCATACAACCTTACAAAAATTGAGCCTAGCACAATATAATCAACCAATTCTTGAAAAGAAAGACATGGATCGACAAGCATAATTGCTTAAAAATTGGACAAATATTTCCTATAGATTAATACACATTTGCACCACATAATATGATATGATATGATATAGTCTAAGACATGTTTTCATTAAAGAAAGAAAAAGGAGAATGAGTATAAGATGAGGAAATCTTTTTGTGATATCTCAAATATGAAATATAAGACATACTAATGAAACAATATTTTTTATTCAATACCGAATGGAGTCAATCAATAGATTTGAAGAAAAATCATGGTAGTATGTGAATAACAATGGGATATAAACTATTCTTTTTTGGAAGAAAGAAAATAATTTTACATGATAAAAATGAATATTTTCATTAATAACGAATTTAAAAAGATATGAGTACATATTTTAACCAAGCAAAGGTCAAAACTTTATCCATCTAATTTATTAAAGTGAAACAAACAATAGTGACTATTCTTTTTTGACATAAAGAAAACAACTTTATATGCTAAAAGCGAATATATCCATCAATAACTAATTTAAAAAATACATGAGTATATATTTTAATCAAGTAAAGGTCGAAACTTTATCCATCTAATCATAATAATCAAAGAAGAAAGTCAAAGAAACACATTCAACTATTATTAGATCATTTTACACAATGAACATAAAAATAGCCATAATACTGATATCACAACACCCTATGGCCTTCAAGGTCGTCTACAGCAAAAAGTCCTAGAAAATAAAATTACAGCTATGAAAACTATGAAGAAGGGGATGAAGAAGAAAATGCTAACAAAACTAAAAGGAAAACGTATATTTACCTTTTTTGGAGCAGTAAAATGGGACTTCAAGCTTTTTTAGGAGTCTTGATCACTACCAGAAAGTAATCTTTAGAGAACCTCGATTAGACTGCTGCTTGAAAAATTTTACTAAAAGAAAAATTAGCTCTTTGCTCAAAAGTTTTTCCATTCTTCGAGACTTACCTCCTTTCCAAAATAGTTGTAGTATTTATAGAAAATAATGGGCATTCAATTATTTGAATCCACTAATGTGGGAGAAAGAATTTAGGGGTGTCTTGGGAATTTGAAGTTAAGGATAAGGTTCGTTGGAGGATAAGGTGAGGTGAAATTTTACAATGTAGTATAAATTTTGAATTTCAATAAAAGAAAAAAATAAGGTTGAGGTGCAGTTGTACAATCTAGTACAAATTTTGAATTTCAAAATGAAATAAGAATAAGGTTGAGGTGGAATTGTATAATCTAGTACAAATTTTAAATTTCCAAAATGGAATACGAATAAGATTGAGGTGGAATTGTACAATCCAGTGCAAATCTTGAAATTCAAATGGAAAAGAGGCTAATGTTGAGGTGGAATTGTACAACTTAGTATAAATTTTGAATTTCAAATTTGAATTTTGGGATTTAAATTTTTGGTGGTTGTTTGTTGGTTACGAGTTAGGAATTTAGATTAGGATTTGATAAATAACCCTAAATCATAATTTTAGTCAATTTTATTTAAATTAATATGATATTGAAAATCAATAGGCCAGTTGCATTGCAATTATGGCCAAATTGATGTCAATTATGATCAAATTCAATAATTTGACTAAAATTAAAATAAGATCTGATACAAATTATTAACTAATTTAATCTGAGCTTCTTTATTAGACAAAATAAAATAAATATTTCTCCAAATAAATTATTTTTGAGAAAAAATTATATTTGGATCAAAATTTTATCCATTTGAATTATTTTTCAAGACTAATCCTAATAATAGTCCATTTTTTGATAAAAATGTTCATTTATGCAACAAAATTTATACTGGTATGCTAAGTGACGTAATACTAATATACATAGGTTCATATGCATGAGATGGTAACTAACTGAATGAACATTATGAAGTAATTGGATGAGAATACATGCAAAACTATAACTATTGGACATACTGAACATCCAATGTTGCGCATATAGGTATACGTCATCTATCTGAGATTATACTAAAACTGAGTACAGAATTCTGATGGTTGAGTAACTGATAACTGATAGCCATGGTTCTGTTTAACAGACTAAGTTCTTCACTGGATATTGAGACTGAAACTGTAACTATGGGAGTGTTCATCTAACCGACATACCCCGATATAAACTGATTTGGGGTCCAACCTGTGATCCTAGTTAGATGGGTATTAGCACCTTACCATGGGATACTAACAATGTTATGTCAACCCTAATCTGATAGGAAGACTCATGAATTATATATATTATTTCGTCAATACTAGTCTGGCAGTACTACAACTTACCCTACGCTAGCTACATAGTTCTATAACTCAGGGATTGCTACTAAGGGTCAAACCCTAACAGGAAGGAATGTCCCCATCCCTAGGTTTGCTCGATGTTGAATCCTACTCCCAACTAAAAGAGACTGATCACTAGATTGTACTAACCTTAACCGAACTAACCCTGATCTAGTTGACTAACTGAACTAGACTGAGTTCACTGAGTTCTATTAACTGACTGAGTACTACTATTCTTGATCTTTACTGGGACTATTTTTTAACTACTGCAACTAAGTAAACAACTAGATTTAGGGTAACTAATAACCCCAGGACTCAATAGCATAATTGATAAACTAATATAACAACTTTAGCAACACAATAATAGGTTACCATGCATAATTTACTCATGTGAATATTTTATCAAACACTTGGGGAGCATGATTGCTATACATTAGAACAAACCACATAGGGTATCATAACTACAACATGCAATTTTCAAATTCAAGGGTTTTGAAATGAGATATTCATAATCCAACACACATACTAACTTAATTTCATGTAACTCATAAAAGATCTTAACTTGAAACACATACAACAACACAAACATGAGCATAATTCAATTATTAACATGAGAATCATAATTCAAATTTTAAAAAGGATTCTTGAACTCTAAGGGTGCAAGGAAACCCATGGATGAACACCTAACATACCTTGATTGTTGAATTTGTGAGAATATCTGATAAATTCTTAAGACTTGGACTTGAATTTGATGAACCTAGGGTTTTGTTTTTTAGAGGTTTTAGGAAAAATAGATGTATTTTGCCCTTTTAGAAGCTTAATTTCGTGTTTTGGCTGAATTGGGTGAGGGGAAAAGGACCTAAACGCCCTTGAAAATCATAATTTAATAAGCAAAATATACCTAGTGACGCGACCGGTGATGTATTGCATCTATGGTGTCGACGCGATTGCCGCCACGTAGCATCGATGTTGTCGATATGATAGCCAATGCGATGCAACATGATTAGGTTGGCTTGTTGTTTTGGTCATCCAAATGTGACTCAAATGATATTCGAAAAATCTGAAACTCAGCCAAGATGACCTATTGGCATCCCTGATCATGAATCAACTTAAAAATTGAAATTCTAAGATCGTAAAGATTGAAAATAAAATAATCCAGTTACGAAGGCTAAAAATATTTCTAAGTCTTAACACTTAGCTGATTTTTTCCAAGTCTGGGACCCTTTAGTACAAGCTATATGGGATTGAATTGAACTAGAAATTTTACAGGGTCTTATAGATATGTGAGCTTATCACTACTATCACTTTCCAATACTACCTGAAAAATGATGTTGGTGCCATTTGCAAGAAGTTACCCTCTCCAGCGGGTTACCTTACCCAGTGGTTAACCCTCTCTAGTGGGTGATCCTTTCTAGTGGGTTACCCTCCTTTCTATGGAAACTCTATCAGATGGGTTACTCTTTCCAGTGAGTTACCCTCATGTCCAAGGAAATCTTTTTTATTGGGTTACCCTTTCAGATAGGTTTGTCCTGAAGCTGTTGACTCAGCTACTTCAAAGATAAAGAGCTTATCCTCATGCTTACAAGATGCCTACAAGTTTTTGATGCACCTACTTGCAAACTGTTGACTCATCTGCTTGCACATGCTGTCGTATGCCAATAACATTAGTGTGTTTTTCTTTTATTTGGCCTGTCACATGTTAGTACGGCTCGGTGTGGATAAATATAAGGTTTATTAGTCATAACAGATAAATCTTATCCCTTATAAAAGGATAAGACTTATCGAGTCATAACGGATAATGCCTATCCCTTAGCTGCTAGGATAGGATTGTAATATTTTATTTCATATTTATTCATAGGTTTATCTTATCTGGTAAGATTCCTTCTCCATTAAAAGAAAGCCTAATCCTGTAGGTAAAGAGCAAGAATTTCTCCACTTAGATATTTACTCTCTACTTTGATGAAACCCTCCCATCTTGTAATATTTTCTTGTTTTCAATAAAGATATTTGTTGGCTAAACTCTTTTTCTCTTGATTTCCCTCTTCCAAAGGGATGGATGCTTCAGTCCTTTAGGTCGGAGCGGTGGGTTAGGGAAATACGTTGGTAAGTTACTTGTTGCGGCTTCAACATGGAACTCCGAACGTACTTTCAATTAATATGAAATAAATTCAGCTTCGTTCATGCAACGTAGACGTCTAAGTACTTTCCATGTATATGAAATGAAATTGGCTTAGTCCATGCTATGACTTTTTGAATTGATTCATTATCTTAGAGAGAACACAAAGATTTGACGTCTGCCTTAGTACATCTTTTGTTCTGCAGATGCTTGAGGATAACTGGACAGGGAGAGCCACCGTAAGCCCCATTTATGTCATATAAGGAATAGTCTTGTAGTAAGGAGACAAGGGATTTCATGTGTTCCAAGGCTAACAAAGTCATGGCATCCTATTGAGGATTCCAAAGTCTTTGTTGCCACAGCAAACCATCCAGAAGTGTAGCTCAGTTTCAAAGTCATGCCATCCCGTTCAAGGTTGTGAATTATTTGATCCTAAAGCAAACCATCCTTATGGATGAGTATCTCATTTGTAATAAAGTTATGGCAAGTAGATTAAAAGCTTTGATTTCATATGGCTTTCCACCTATATGGTCGTGAATCATCTATCATGTTAGAAAGGTTAGACTCTATGTCTGGGTGTCGATTAAAAGATTTGATTTCGTATGGCATGCCGCCTACATGATCATGAAATCTCCTTTTATGTTGGAAAGTTTGGAGCTCTGTTTCTAGTCGCCTAGCTACTACCGCCTGCAGTCCTCTGTGCCCACTGCCTCCCTACTCTTAGGGGGAGGGAGGAAGCAGAAGTTTGCATACACCTCTACTGATTACAAACATGTGAGCCAATTTTATATTTTTATTTTTATTTTTTACTTTTAATTTTCATAGTAGTTATTGTTAGATCCATAGTCTTTACTTTCCATTATCAGAGTCGGTGTGTTTCAGTTATTATATTTAGCATTTTGTACATAATCAAGTTGTAGTTCCTTTTGTTAGATCTATATCTGTTGTGTCTTGCCCTTAGATCCTTAGCACAAATATAAACAGACAGTCCATAAACATACAAAAAGGTTTAAGTTTAGTTTTTCTTTAGAACTTTAGAACAAATACATCGAGTCTTGATAATCCAGCAAAATACCAAAAATATGTCCGCCACAGAGTCCTCATCTAGTTCACACAATCCTTTTGTCAAGATAAACCTTTTTTGTAGTGATATGTTTTCACGTAAACTTGACTATCTATATGATGTAGAGGTGTTACCATCAAAAAACAGGATATGTACCACACCATTACAATACCCCTATTCAGCTGTTGCTAAAAAAATATGCAACCCCTAGATAAAGATCCTCTCTATGGTCCAAGAAAAAAAAAGGAGTTAAGGAATATGTTGCTGCTACACCACTTGTCTAGCACCCTATTTTGGTGACTCTAGAGGAATAATTCAGATCACTGCAGATGCCAGAATACTTTCCACAATAATGGAAAAGCCTTGGATTTACTCATCTCCATATTGCTGTTGTAGTAATTGCGTTGACATATCAAGGGAGAAAAGGCGAGCCAATTATGGCGCATCTTTCTCTTATTGATACCAGATTCAACAGGTACCAACATGCAAATTTGAGTACATCAAAAATCATCCTGGATAATGGTACAGTCCTTGTCACCATGTTCCCTAACTTCAACATGTCGTTATCTGATCCACAATAATTGAAGGCGCTGAAGATCCAAGTTCAGATTCTTAGAGCTCCATAGGACAGAGGTACCACAGGCAATTTTTCACTTCCAAATAGCCTGCTGAGTCCAAAACTAGAATATGAACCTATCTCCTCCGAGGGACAAGAACTCTCTATTCTTAAGCATAGATGTAACTAACAAAACCACAGAGTACACTAAGATCCCGAGAAACATATATAGGGATGAACTATTACGCATTATCCCAACCTCATGGGTCATCAAATATGAGAAGTTGAGAGCCCATCCTTAATCTCTCAAGTCCACTGATGATTCCGACCACCTATATCTTAAAAGGCCGCCTAGAACCACTTTCTATATCCCCATGTACAACCCAAGTGATGATCATTCAGATGTAAAGGATATGAGAACCATCCTCAGGTTCCTCACTAGCTTTATGAAAGATAATGATTGGATATAGCACTTCAATATGAGGGTCGCAGTCTGATGTGGCATAAATGCCCTTTCTCAGGACATTGCCTGTGAAAGATTGATTGTGGCTGAAAAAATTGTAAAAGAAAGGATGAAATGACTGCTTCTTTTATGGTAAAACCTCAGATGCTCAGGACGTCCCTCTCTATATCCAATCACATAAATTCTTACCCACCAAACTACTACTCTTCAAAGTATAACCTGATCCAAGCTCCAAAAATACCACATGTTATCCAACCATAAAGTGCTAAGGCATACACCCAACATGACATACTTATTAGAGAACTTGAAGATAAGTTGCGGACCATCCAGTCTAAAAATGTCTGCTAGGAACCCCATTTCTATATTTATTGACCGACAACGAAAAGAAATGGCCTCCCTTGAAGAATAAATCCATAATCTGAAATACTAATATGCTATACTACAAAACGCCCAAGCATCCACCATATTTCCATATGGATATCCTTTAAAAAGATTAGGACAACCTTTTCTACCCATTTCATCCATGCTATTCACTTTAGCTTCAAAAAGATGAACACAGTCTAATACTGTGTAGACAAGGAAAATATCGTGGATAAAATCTGGTCGAGAAGATAAGGCATTCTATCTGATTCTATATAAAGCCGATGGTATAGCTTTGATGCATGCTTTGATCCTCTATAGTCTAGATCTTATAGTCTCAGTGGATGACCTAGAGATTTAAAGCACAGAAATAACGAGCCACCATATGTTCCTTCTGTTCAAAAAATAGTCTAGAATTATAATCTAGAAGAATTCTAGAAGAATAACTGCAGGACATAAATGACCTATCAGTTGATCCAGCACACATGATGATATCAAGTTGTGCACCAAATTCCACAATTTTAGATAATCTTCTGCAGATCCCTGGTAAGGAATTCCACAACGGCGAACAGGACTATCTAAAATAATATCTTCTCAAGAACAATAACAAGGCCGCTCACTTGATCATCCTCAATCAAGTTAACCCAAGTTTTGTTGTTCCAAAGGATGATGTGATTATGCCAAAAGAGTTATCTCGTCCAACAGACTCATATCCTCTCCAGAAGAATAAGGAAACTTTATTCAGTGACATAATGTCGGATGAAAGCTCAAAATATGTTCACTTTGGTGTGACACATGGCGATCCAGCTCTTGATAACGCTCAAACTACACCTCTCTTATGAGAGAGTAAGCAGTCATTGCCAAATATATAACCCAACTAGGTTGAGGTCAAATCCCACAGGGAATATGGTGTTAATTTAAGTTGTTTGTGAGTCAATCAACTAATAGTTAGCAGTTTCTATAAATGGGGGTTTTTGGAAGTATAACAAGTAATTATTTCTTAATTCAGTGTCAGTGTTTGTAATCAATATTATATGAAAAACCAGAGTTGTGTTCACTATGAGAGTTGGTATTTGACAGACTCTAGTAACGGTTCAAGATTCTTGCGGTAGGTAGGAACAACAAATTATCCTTGTCGAAGTAATGTCTAAATGTTTCTCAACCTATTTAGACATTTAATTACCTAATTCTTTCAAACTTAGAGAATTTATATTTCATAATAGGATGTTGTCTCAAGTTAATTAACCTTGTTAAAACGTTAATTATTAAATGAAAGTTTGATGCTTCGATTTCTTATTTCAAGCAAATCACTAGTAGGCATGACCTATCGTTTGCAACCAATAGACAATATGTTAAATAGAGGAATTACCAAGGAGTTCCTACTACTTTTAGAATCTTGAACACCTAGTTACTTTACAAAACCAAACCCATAGATCCCATAACTCGGGTTAAAGGAATTAGCTACTCATAATGTAAAAATCAACAATACAATTTATATTCATAATACGATAAATGCCAACTTACAGAATAATAAATATCAACAAGTGTTTCTCAGATTAGATCATAGTAGAAATCCCAAGAAAATTATGATAACAATCTCTCAAAAGTTAATTGTAAGGTTATAGAGAAAACTAGAGAGAAAATAGTGTAAGTTCGTGTTCAATTGATGAATGTCGTGAAGTTCAAGATGAATGTCCCCCATCATGAAAACTAAGAACTTTCCCTTAAATTCCAAGAGCTAAATTAGGAACCAAATCACAGAAGGCAACTTTTTCTCGCATAGCTGACGATGAAGTGTGATGCCTTATCAGGTGTCTGACGACTTATCAGACATTGTCGTCAGCTCCTCCTCTAAGTTTGATGATTTCTACCTTAGGTTGATGGTAACTCCTGATTGCTTATTAAAAGCCTGATGACTTGTCAGAAATGTCGTCATCTCCTCTTCCACTCTCATGATCTCTACCTTAGGCTGACGCATTCTTGACGGCTTATCAGACACCTGACGGCTTATCAGGGGATGTCGTCACACTTCTTCTCCAACTTTCTTTCACTATCTACATCTGACGATGACTCTAATAACTTATCACAAATTTGATGACTTATCAGACAAGTCGTCAACTACACTTTCATGGCCACTTGTTCTAAAATTACCTCTTTTGCTCTTATTGTCTTTAGTTTTCTTGCATCTTGACTTTCCTGCATTATCAAAGAGAAAACAATCAAAAATGACAAAATTTGATTAAGACTTTACAATTATTTCTAGTTAAAAGACTCAAATGTTTTAGCATTAGCTCACACATCAACTCCCTCAACTTAAAACAATTGCTTGTCCTCAAGCACCTTAAACATAACTAAGAGGATACAAAGCACGTTCAACAGTCAATCATTCATTTTAGCTCAAAACATATTTACCATCTCCAAGGTCAATCATCTCAAACTTAACTATGTATGTTACTGAAAAGCAACAATGCAACACAAAGGAATCAAGCTATGGAATCAACTTAGCAACAACAACCATGTATGTACCAATATTACACTACCCAAACAAGTTAGCAACTAGCAACATAACCAGTGCGCCCTTACAACAATGAAGTCCCTCCTCACTCATATAAGAAATAACATATGTAATTGTGGGGACAATCAATAGACACTCACTCTAAAAAAGAATTTCCAGTCAATGTATGCCAAATCCATAAGCTTGCCCTTATTTTCATTACCAACATTTTCAGACAGGTTAGCTTGGATCACTATAGGTCTTTTTCTTCGGCTTGTAGTGTAGGCTAAGGGCTGGTATGATACTCGATGATATTTAAGGTGACTAAGCCTCCTTGGCACTATACTAACTTTTGAGGTCTCACTTATTTACCTTTACCTAATTCTCTCTTTTCTTGATCACACATACTCTGGATGGATGCGGTCTTTTTGATATTCATTTCTTCTTTTTCACAACTTTTCTTTTCTTATTCTTTTTCCACCCCACCCAGCTTTTTATTCTTTTCTTTTATTCTACCTTTCTTCATACACAGTTTACATCATGCACCCCTATGGTAGCCACCCTCAACTTAGGCTATTTGCCTAAGTCAAAGTGCACAATGACCAAAGAGAACTAGGGACAAAACAGCTTCATTATGATACAAATGAAAAGGTGATAGGTATCATAAAAGAATAGGTATTTAGGCTCAAAAATGGGATCAAGGGATATCATTCATACAAGAAAGGTAATTTAGGCTAGAAGTGGACTAATCTCAAAATAGTCTATGATCCTTTCCTAACCCCTATCCTACAACCAAGGTAAGACTAACCTGGAAAGTTTTGAATTTAACATACAAAGGGAACTAAGTAATATCTCACACGCACATGGCACACAGGTACATTACAAGCTACTACCCATCCGGTTCATGCAATTGTTTAGCAATGGTTATCATGTCACTAGTACTAATGCCATAACAAGATGCACAGTGGTCAAACATAAATGCATATCACATAGTTATAAAAAAAAACATTGGAGAGGTGTTAAAAAATCAACAAAAATATGTTAACTGCCTAAGGTACTTGTATTTCTCCTAGTCAACTATAATGTTTTACAACAAATCACCCTACACCCTCAACTTAAAATCAAGTGTTATCCTCAATATACATGTAAAGACAAACTAAAGTAAGGGTTAGGGTATACCTAGAGTAGCTCAAGGCAGAGTGTTGGCTTATTTCAGTATATCTGATGGTCAATCTTAATGGCTTATCAGAGTTGTGATAGCCCATCATATTTTATCGTCAGCTCTATCCAGAACATATCTCAAAATTTGCTCAGTTAACGACCTCGTGTGATAACTTATCACAAGTACGATAGCCCATCAAGTGTTGCCGTTATCCCTAAATAGAATATTCCTTAAGCTTGGCTTCTCTGACAACCTGGTGTAACGGCTTATCACGAGTGTGATAGCTCATCACCTATGTCGTCAGGATCACTTAACTTGCTACATCAATTCTACCTCGACCCATGCATACCTCATCAGTTCATCATACTTACTATCTAAATAAATAAAAACAACTTGTGTTAAATATAAAAATTTTTGGTTAACCCCCAATAGCGCCTGATTTAGTGTCGCGGCATGACTCGGTCGTCTTAACTACTCATAATTTGTCAAGAAACCTTGTTGATACCTCTTTCACATCCTCATAGAACACATCCACGATTGAGAAAACACTCATGTCCTTTTGTTGTGTCATGGATGGGTGCATTTCAAATTTTGCTTCTTTTTTATTGAGCCTAAACTTGAGCTTATTTATATCCATGTCAACTATCAATCTCCCAGTTGCTAAGAATGGTCTACCCAAAATAATGGGTACTTCAAAATCCGCATCATAGTCAAGGACTATAAAGTTTGCAGGAAATATAAAGTCAGCCACCTTTACCAATACATCATGTGATATTCCCACTGGCCACTTCACAGACCTGTCCGCTATTACCAACTATATATTTGTGGTGGTACGATCCCCCAAACCCAACTTCTTATAAACCGCCAGTGGCATAAAGTTTACTTTCTCCGAGATTGCATAAGGCTTTAGAAAAATCAAGCAACCTGATAGTACAAGGGATGGTGAATGCTCTGGTATCGGCCTTCTTTTGCACTAAGGATTTTGTAGAAATGGCATAATAGTGGTGGAAATTATTCAGCGGTTCGTAGCTCACCACTCTTTTCTTCGTCACAAGATCCTTCATAAACTTAGCGTATCCTGGCATTTGCTCAAGTGCCTCCACCAAGGGCACATTCATGTTCAGCTGCTTCAGCATTTCCATGAATTTTCTAAATTTTGTATCATCAGCTTTCTTCTTCAATCATTAAGGAAAGGGTGGCGGTGGTTTTGGGATAGTGGTAACCACAACCTCCTTCTCCTTCTCTTTTCCTTTTTCCAAAGCATTAGCATGACTATCCAGCTTCTCAAACTCCACTGGACAACTTTCTTCACATTCATTATCTACTTCAATCACATCTTCAGCTCCATCTTTGCCTACAGAAGGGCCAGGTAACATCTTACCACTCCTAGTGGTAATCTCCATACATGAGCCATCATTTTGTGGATTCTAAACTGTATCACTTGGCAAGGTACCTCTTTTTCTTTGATTCAGTGTTATGGAGAGTTGGCTCATTTATCGTTCTAATAGTTTGATTTAAGTGGAGTGCAAATTTACCAACTGACTCATAGAAGACAAATCAGTCTTTATGGTAGTCACCCCAGAGTTGGTATCCTCAACTCCCTTTAATAATTTCTCCATCATTTTCTCCATGGACATCTTACCAGAGCTAGTTGTTGCATTATCTCTGCTTCTGGGAGGTACATACAGCCTATTTCCATCATTCTTGCTCTTCCATTTTCCTTGATCTTAATCCTTATATCCAGCCTTGTCATAATAACTCCGACCTTGATTTCCTTGGCTATTGCCTCGAAAACCCCTTTGGTTATTCAAATAGTTGGCTTCTTTTTCCTAATCAGAATCATCTTTACCTTGTGATGCAACAGCTTTCACTTTTTCAGTCTTTGTAGATAATAAGTGCTTGGTCAATAAATCCATCTGTGTCTTCAAGTGTGCTATGTCTTGATCGCATTCTTCCTCTTTCTTCTATTGTTCCGCAGTCATGCCAATAGACATAGTAGGTCTTGCTACCACAAAATCCTTGGTATACCAAGCTCTACTTTGTTTGGTCATCTGATCAAGCATCTCGAGGACTCTAAAAGAGTAAGATCCACAAATGATCCCCCTACAGCATTATCAACAACTAGCTTCGTAAAAGAGTAAGATCCACAAATGATCCCCCTCTTTCATGTTTTGGTTCGGGCACTGCATCAACTTCTTTTTTAACCTCTCCCATGTCTCATGGAGAGCTTTGGTTGGGAGCTATCTAAAGTTACTGATCTCATCCCTCAATTATACCCTCCTGGAAGGTGGAAAGAACCTTTCTAGGAAAGCCTTTTTCAAATGCCTCTAGTTGGTTATTGAATTGGGCATCAGCTTATTAAGCCACAAAGTTGCCTCCCCAGACAGAGACAATGGAAATAAACACAGGCGGATGGCATTCTGTCCCACTCTTGGGTTATCAAAAGACTTGAAAATAATGACAAAGTTCACTAAATGCATATTGGGATCATCTCCCGAGAGTCCACCGAACAACCCCTGCAAATGAAGAAGTTGAATCATTGTACTAGTAATGTTGAACTTTGCTCCTGGTACTAAAGGTGGGGGAATAATAACTCCAGTAGCACCAGCTCTGTCCATTCAAACATCATCCTCATTAGGATCAAATTGCACAGCTTGGCAATCAGGTCTCACCCTGAAAGGACGGTTTCTGTTTATATTTTTGTTCACTAGTGCAGCTACCTCCTCTGCACGCCTTCGGTTAACAAGATTCAGCAATTGCTCATCTCCCAAGTCATCATCATCTGGATTAGGATGACGATCTTGTTCACCACCATTCTGCAGATTAACTGGAGCTTTAGCTAAGGAGGCTAGCCTGTCAGCTTCCTGTGGGTCTGCCATTCTTCCGATCAGTTGGGGTTTGGGATTGAAGGGTAATAATGGTTCTCCTAAACTTTTGGTTCGTGGCATAAAAAACAATGAGCCTGTAACGAACAAAACAAAAAATAAATGTAAAATAAGGAAACTTGACTAACAGTCAATTAGCGTACACAGACTTAAATTTACAACCGTATTCCCCGGCAATGGTGCCATTTTTGATAACGCTCAAACTACACCTCTCTTACGAGAGAGTAAGCAGTCGTTGTCAAATATATAACCCAACTATATTAGGGTCGAATCCCACAGGGAATATGGTGTTAATTTAAGTTGTTCGTGACTCAATGAACTGATAGTTAACAGTTTCTTATAAATAAGGGTTTTTGGAAGGCTAACAAGTAATTATTTCTCAATTCAGTATTAGCATTTGTAATCAATATTATATGGAAAACCAGAGTTGAGTTCACTATGAGTGTTGGTGTTTGACAGACACTAGTAACGGTTCAACATTCTTGCGACAGGTAGGAACAACAAATTATCCTTGTCGAAGTAATGTCTAAATGTTTCTCAACCTATTTAGACATTTAATTACCTCATTCTTTCGAACTTAGTTAATTTATATTTCATAATAGGATGTTGTCTCAAGTTAATTAACCTTGTTACAACGTTAATTATTAAATGAAAGTTTGGTGCTTCCAAGTCCCTATTGATAATTCACTTCCTACTAGGGCTGATTTCTTATTCCAAGAAAATCACTAGTAGGCATGACCTATCGTTTGTAACCAAAAGACAATATGTAAAATAAAGGAACTACCAAGGAGTTCCTACTACCTTTAGAATCTTGAACACCTAGTTACTTTACAAAACCAAACCCATAGATCCCACAACTCGGGTTAAAGGAATTAGCTACTCATAATGTAAAAAGCAACAAGACAATTTGTATTCAATATTCGATAAATGATAACTTACAAAATAATGAATATCAACAAGTGTTTCTCAGATTAGATCACAGTAAAAATCCCAAGAAAATTATGATAACAATCTGTCAAAAGTTAATTGTAAAGTTACAGAAAAAACTAGAGAGAAAATAGTGTAAGTTCGTGTTCAATCGATGAATGTCGTGAAGTTCAAGATGAATGTCACCCCTCATAAAACCTAAGAACTTTCCCTTAAATACCAAGAGCTAAATTAGGAATCAAATCACAGAATACAACTTTTTCTTGCATAGCTGATGACGAAGTGTGACGCCTTATCAGGTGTCTGATGACTTATCAGACATTATCTTCAGCTCTTCCTCCAAATTTGATGATTTTTTCCTTAGGCTGATGGAAACTCCTGACGGCTTATCAGAAGTTTGATGACTTACCTAAAATGTCATCATCTCCTCTTTAAATTTTATGGTCTCTGCCTTAGGCTGACGGCATTCTTGACGGTATACCAGACACTTGACGGCTTATTAGGGGATGTCGTCACTCTTCTGCTCCAACTTTCTCACACTGTCTACAGCTGACAATAACTCTGATAACTTATCACAAATTTGACGACTTATCAGACAAGTCATCAACTACACTTCATAGCCACTTGTTCCAAATTCACCTCTTTTGCTCTTATTGTCTTAAATTTTCTTTCATCTTGACTTTCCTGCATTATCAAAGAGAAAACAATCAAAAACGACAAAAGTTGCTTAAGACTTTACAATTATTTCTAGTTAAAAGCCTCAAATGTGTTAGCATTAGCTCACATATCAGTTCTCAAGCTAGAAGGGTCTCCCCAGCTCTCGAGACGTCAAGCAAGTCATAAAAGGTACACGCAGTTCAGATGGGCCAGAAAGAAGAAACCGTCGGACAAAGAACTGATGATCAACAAAGATACCAAATCCTCCAGGAAGAAAGATTTAGGCAAGCACAAATGCTTCATTTGCCATAACAGAGGACACTTTTCAAAAGAATGTCCTAAATCCAGAAAGTCCAAGAGGGTAACTCAAATATCAAAGGAAACAATGGCTTCTCAGTTCCTAGATGAAGATGATGCTCTTTATGATCTTTATCTCTATGCAGACGACATTACAAAATCTACCTTTAACGCAGAGAAAGGAACATCCGAGGACATCTTCATTGATGGCCAACCACATCCTTTCATTAGTAGACAGTCATGTGATGATAACGATAACTTTTATGCTAGTGAATGTGTCAAAGGTAATAAAGATGTTTTGCAGACGTCAATCCAATTTCCTGAGGAGGAATGTCCATCTATGTTAGAGAAACACTCCAGCGAACCAGCGGTCTCTAAATCAATCTCTGATCAATATGCGGACTAGTGATTTAGTACCAGAAAGGAGGCAAGACCCGATGACAGAGGCGAAAGAAACCACTACTAGAAATTAATATTTTTCCAACAACTGTTGTAGTTGGACTATAGTCAGAAAATAAGGTATTTTCGACTAACTTTCGATTGTTTCATGTTAGTAAGAATATAGCTTGTCGAAAAAATATTTTCGACTACAGTGGTCGAAAATTTCCGACTACAGTGGTCGGAAGATTAATAAACTAATTAAAATAATTATTTAATAATTATAAGTTTTTCGACTACTGTAGTTGAAAAATTAATAAATAATTATTTAATAATTATAAATATTTCGACTACCGTAGTCAGAACTTTAATAAATAATTATAATTATTCCGACTACCGTAGTCGAACTTTTAATTAATAATTATTTAATAATTATAATTATTCCGACTATGGTAGTCAAAATTTTAATAAGTAATTATTTAATAATTATAATTATTTTGACTACCATAGTCAGAATTTTAATAGATAATCATTTAATAATTATAATTATTCCAACTATTGTAGTCGAAAATTTATTTTATTTCGCCACCTCTGCTACTCTTTCATTAGCTTATACTACGCTCATATTACAAACAACATACCTAATTTATTTTTCATAAACACAACAAAAATTTAAATTTCAACCACTTTAAAACATCCAAAATAAACTTTGAGTCAAATAGTTTAAACATCACGAAGTCTTAATAACATCACAATACAAAACAAACAACGAATCAAATATTTTAAATATCTCAAGAGAACTTTAAGTCTAAAATTCACAACCAAAAACAAGAACTACTATAGTCTAATCAAAATCAGATTCACTCTCTGCCTCATCATAAAAAACTTGAGGCATGTTCTTCTTGACCAACTTCTCAAATTTAGCAAACTTGGCAAACTTAGCATCGTTAGTGGCACACTGTTACATCAAAACCTGCAATTTGCTTTCTCATCGCTTCCATTTCTTCCATAATTTGCAAAGTAGAAGAGAAATTGGGAAACAACGAAGGACTACTCCAGAATTCAAGTACCCACACCCGTAGGTTCTACCTTTCTTTAGACCACCTACCACAACTGTCCACATGTTAGTAATACCTGCAGGTGATGATTGGACTATGTTACCAACCTTTGAAGTGGGTTGGGTTTGACGCCAATCATCTATGCTTTTTTGAAATCCTTCCTGAAAGAAAAATTATTTGTCAGTAAGTAAACAAGCTAAGTTGAGTAATAATAAAATAATGTATGTAAAAGTTATTATCTTACATATGTATCCTTAGCACGCGTTTCGACCCAATCTTCTCTTGTACCATCCTTCTTTTTCTTCCTATGTGTCTCTTCGAAGACCTCAAGAAAAGTTGACTCTTTGCCCCCAATTAAGAATTCCTGCAAAATTTCAGAAAAAAGATAAATAAACTATGATTTTAGATTGAAATGATTTTAAATTCTCTAGTATAACCTGAAATTTTAGTAGAATAATAACTTGTATATCAACTTATAGTATCTCTTGTTAAACTTATATATAGTTGGTCTACTTACTACCTACCTAGTTTCTCTACTACTACCAGCAGAACATGAAAAAGTATTGATAGACTATCGTAAGAGAAAGGATAATTGGGTCTTCTTCAAGAATTTGTACATGTAGTTTGGAGATAATGCTTGGTAAACTCTGTTCCCAGACACCACTTATAGGACTACATAGGGTATGTTTCCATTGTAACTAGCTAGGCATACCAAATTCTTTTGGTTAGTTTCTGGCTTTCAATGTAACATTTGATTTATGTTGAAGTGCCCCTTTATGTCAATAAGCCACACTGATGTACTATTCATGGCAACAGTAACACTAGTTCTACATACACGCCCTCATGCACAGTCTTATTTGCAGCTACTTATTTTCCCTCTTGAGATGTTCTCTAAATATTAGATTCAGAAAAACATGCAAATCTCGGAAGGATGCTAGTGAATATTTGGCAAGAAGCATTGAAGAATTACAGATTCCTCAGCCATAAAAAAACTCACTTCCTATATATCGACTTTGTACATCCACCAATTACTATAATTTTCACTACTACAACATTGTAAATCGGATGCTGTTGTACACACCAATTGCACTAATGCACAAAAGCCATGTTATCACAATCGGTACAAATAGAAACCCTAGTCGATGCATCCCATAATGTTGAACGAAATATAAAAACACGAGTACGACACATGCAACTGGAACTTCGACATCTGCAGGATAGTAAACATTTCAGTACACTATTCATTAGTTCCACTATTGTTGCTTCTTGTTTCAACAAAAAGATTTTTGGTACACTCTAGAAACTTTCTTCAATAAAAGTTCAGGTTTTTTATTTATGGTAATCTTTCTAAATCCCTGTCTAATCTGAAGCTGATAATTCTTTTTTGGTTAACTAGAAACATCACCAACAGTGGCATACTCATTTGATCGAGTGTATTAGAAATAGTCTTTCTATCTTGCACCACTCTCAGTGTACTTCACTTGTAGAATTATACGAGATATGTTATTGTTGTTGATACCTCGACCTATCTAGCACATCATTGGAATAATATTATTTAAAGAAAGAGTGACAAAACAGTTTCATTAAGCCACTTTCCTTCTCCATATTAGTTAATATAAAGTTGCAATTACTATATTGAGATAGATGAATTAACTACATTATTTGAGCATCATCAAAAGGGAAACTTTGGATATCTCTTTGTCTTCCTTCAGTTTCAAGAATTAACATTAGTGGGGGCCATGGAATAATAAAGAATATGTAGAAAGAATTCAAAATATGAGTCAATGGAAGGATTTATAAGCTTTGAATTTCTAAATTTGGGCATGTTAGCTGAAGTACATACAGACAAGCAATTAGAAGTATGTTCACTCTATGGTTTTTTATTTTTAAATAAGAATTTTGCTACTTTTATCAGTGACATCATTTCAGCTGACGAAACAAAATTTAACATCTATAAAAGCTAAATAAGTTTGCCTCTAGCCCTCATAATTTCAAAAGTTAACTAGAGAAATTATTGGAAGTCCAGACTAGTTAAGCAATCATCATTCGAGATCCGTTTTGTATCTAAACAACTCGAGTAATTAGTGACAATGGTTTCAGATATTACCGACGATCAATTGACAAATAAAACTATAAATGGCAAGAAAACAGAACTCACGAGGGGTAGAACTGGTAATAGATAAGATCTGGCAAGTCTTATTCTATATCTCTGGCTAGATGGAAATGAAAGCAATTACAGTTTCTTGAAGCTGAATAAAGCAGTACTTGTATAGACTCACCACTGCTAAGCTCCACCCCACCATTTGTTTCAAATCCATCAGATTCTAGTGTTGACCTCTCTCAAACTGCTTACCTATTGACACTACTGATACTAATTTATCTCTGACTCTATATCTAATTGAACTTTCTGAATACTAGAATATGCAGAAATAGCTATTTATATTTTAGAACTTCAGTTAGAAACAGGTCTAGAACAGGCTGTATTAAGTAAACTTTTGAAGCAAAAATACAGCTCACGCGAAAAACCAAAATATTTATACCAAACTAAAAATTTAATTGAGAAAATTCATCTAATAGGCGAACATATTCACATAATTTTGGAAAGGAATCAGATAAATAAAACCAAGCCAAAACTAAGAAAATTTCTTTACCATGATGCTTAAACATCACGTCCAATCATCATATTGTTAGCCTTCTCCCCCTCCCCCCCAAATAAAGTTACCCCTTGGTGAACGGAAAGCATAGATATTGGGCGTAGTATACCTTTTTACCAAACTCCAAAATTCTCAGTAATGACTATATGATCTGATAGGCTATTAGTACACAAGTATAAATGGTTCCATTGTCTTCAAAAGTGAAAACCAACAGTACTTTTTGGTAACATCAGGCGATCCACCATTTAAACAAAGTGACACTTAGCAACCTTGTCATAAGAAACACTGATAGAAGCTTAACCAGCCATTTCCACAAAAGAGCCTCGCCAGAATATATTGAGTGAAAACCTTTGGATGTGTTATCGGCCTTAAGTGAATTGTTAACCTGAAAATAAATTCGACTTAACTTATCACCATCTTTGTAAAAAAAGAAAAATACTTGAACTGAGTACGCTACAAACTAACAATTTCTAGAATCCGTTTAAGATGGAGATAAGAGACGTCAAACCTCAATCTAAATTTCTTACTATTTCACATAAGCGCTAAAATTCTTCATTCTATAACCATTCAACTACTCTAGTTGAATCTAACACCTAAATCCTTTAACTAGTATCCTACAACAACAACATACCCAGTGTATCCCACGAGTGGGGTATGGGCAGAGTGGTACGTACATAGACCTCACCCCTACCTTTGTGAAATACAGAGGACCTTTAACTATGCAACCTATTCATGCAATATCTTCAACTTGTTCTCCTTGTTTAGGTTCTTGATTTATCATGTCACGTGAACCTCCTCGGGAAAAAAAAGACTTACATATTTTACACCTTTCCAAACACCAATTTGCATATTTATCGACAGTCACAACCGAGAAACCAATAACCTCCACAAGCAACTCGTTAACTAAGAAAAAGAATCTCACAACAATACATATTTATACACACAGAGTATAAATCATCTAAAAATCAACATAGAATTGTGGTTCTAAGGAAACAAATCATACCGGATAAAAATAAGCGATCAAAACTTACTGTAACACACTATATATATGATCAAAAACCCCCTTAATTTCTTTATGTTTTGAACCCCTTAGTAAAATAGCTCCGCAACTAAATAAAAAAAAATCACAAAGGAAATTGGGAGAGAAGTAATTTTAGCTCTTTCAATAACCCCAAAAGAGAAATAATATGTTATAGGGATTAAACTAAAAGCCAAAAATTCAACGAAGTTAGACAAATATCATAGGAAATGAGACGAATTTACCTTAAACAAATGATTGTAAAGCTCGAACCGGCCTGCTGCTTCAATAGGGAGGGAGCGATTGTAAAGCTCATTGTTCTTAAAATTATTTCCTTTCTATGTGAGCTAGAAATCTTTGATCTTCCAATTTATCCCCTTCTCTCTTCCTTCATTTCAGTCCCAAAAGAAATTTTAAAATTTATTTTACAAAATATTAAGATCATAAATTTGAAAAAAAGAAGATAACATATAAGTAATTATGTAGAGCTCTAAACCGATTTTAAAGTTGTTCAAATGAGGGAGAGAGATTGTAAAACTGCTGTCAATAGTTGAAAGCGATGGTAAACCGGCATTGCTGCTTCAATGGTTGTAAAGATTTAAACCTAATTTAGTTTAGATTGATAGAGAGAGGGAGCAACCCTTTGTTTTGATGGTGGTTCATGGTAAGGTATAGTATAGTTACTAAGAGCATCAGGTTTTAATTTTATGATTTGATAATCATTAAAAATTTTATTTAATGTAATCATCGATTTGATGATATTCATGATTTAATTATTTTTTTTAATTATAATTTTACTTAATATTATATAATTTTATTTTATCTATCATTTTATATTATTTAATTTCACCTTTTATTTTGACCCTCAACTCCATCAACCTCCCCCTAAACCACCACCCAATTTTTGTTAATTTTTTTGAAAACGTATTTCAAAAATTTGTTCGTACCTGACACTCATCCTCAAACCACCCATCACCACCTACTAACCCCTCTCTCCAACAATTTCTTTTTTATTTTAAAAATTTATTTTTTAAAATTTTTAAGAAAATTTTCTTACATCATCTCCATCCCTACCAGTTCCCCACCTTCCTATCTCTCCCTTTACCTCGCACCCCGCCACCCCCACAAAAAAGATATAATTTTTTAATTAACCTTTTTAAAAAAAATTCTTACCTCCACCTCCACCTGTATCCCTACTCCACTACCCATAACCTCAAATATTTCTTTTAAAAAAATAATTTTTTAATCCTACCACCGTTTATCATATACATTTTATTATTGTGTGTGAAATATATACAAATTCTTTTAGATTTTTTTTTTTATATACTTGCGCTACAAACACAAGAAAATAAGTAAGAAACAATTTATTTTCTTGAAAAATATTTTTTTGAGATCCCATACCAAACACACCCACAGCATACACAAAAAATGCATTCAAACTTTATACTTGCCGTTGGTGTCACATCTTAAAATTAAAAAAATGAAATTTATTACTATAAAAAATAAATTCAATTGTATTTATTTGATCTACTATTTTATCGACTGTTAGAATTTACATGAATTTAACAACTTAATATATCTATATGGCATAATTATGATAAATTAGTAGGAAGGAAATTATCTTATTAACAATTATTGATAAATTTAACATTTATAATAATTAAGGGCATTTTAGTAAACTTGTCACTTACAATACAGTACCATACTATCAACGCTTACAATACAATACCATACTATCAAACCAAATAATAAAATTATCATTAAACAACAGTGAACGATACAATCTATCCAAACATTGTATTGTACTATACTGTACTGTACTATACCATACCATACAATATCATACATTATGCAACCATGCCCCAAGACACCATCCAAACAAAGTGTAAAAGACTATCGGGTAACTTATATATTAAATATAAAATGTTTCGACCATTACAGTAGGGTATAAATTAAATAGATATAACCATTTAATATTTTCGACTATAGTAGTCGGATACATTTAATATATTGCAGCTTCTTTATAATGTATTTAGTAGTATATCTATTAAATTATTAAAATTTTTGACTATAGTAGTCGAAAATATAATTAATAATATATTTAATTAATTATTAATTTTCTATATAAGGGTATGTTTATATATTTAGTCATATATGTATTTAGTTATTAGTATTTCCAACTACAGTGATCAAAAATATATATTTAATAGTTTATTTAAATAATTATTTAATTTATGTATAAGCATCTGATTATATATTTAGTAATATATTTATTTAATTATTTATATTTTTTATTACAGTGGTCGAAAATATATATTTAATAATTTATTCAAATAATTATACGATTTTCGTATAAGGGTATGATAATATATTTAGTAATATATTTATTTAATCATTAATATTTTCGACTAAAGTGGTTGGAAATATATATTTAATAATTATTTAATTTTTGCATAAGGGACTGATTATATATTCAGTAATATATTTATTTAATTATTTATATTTTCGACTACACTGGTCGGAAATATAAATTTAATAATTTATTTAAATAATTATTTAATTTCCGTATAAAGGTATGATTGTATATTTAGTAATATATTTATTTAATAATTTATATTTTTGACTACAGTGGTCAGAAATATATATTTAATAATTTATTTAAATAATTATCTAATTTCCGTATAAGGGTCTGATTATATATTTAGTAATATATTTATTTAATTATTTAGTTGGAATATATATTTTCGACTACAATAGTCGGAATATATATTTCTCGGAATTTACTGCCACATATTCTGATGGTTGTCATGACAAATAGTATCAGAAAATATATTATAAAAAAAAAAAATTAAGTTTTCTGACTGAAGTAGTTGGAAATTTCCGACTAATTTTTTCAGTCAGAACTTTCAGTTGGAAAATAACGAATTTATGGTAGTGAACCATAACTCTGATTCAACCTTTGCCTTAGGACTTCTATACTTTTATGATAATGAAGAATCTGGCTGAGAGAAGACAAATACATATTACTATCAGACTGCATGATTGCACTTGGGATTATGGATAAAACCAATTATCTCACATTCTGAGACTTTGCCATCAATACCAAAATCTTATTTGAAGCCTTCTGCAGAGACACGAGCTACATCAGGCGGGGGCCATCTTCAAGGACTTGAACAGTCTAAGTTAGAAGAGATCTATACAGAGGCAAATTATTGAGAACTACCCAGTTGTCAATCCTCATTACAGCAGAAATAATATTTTTATGAAGTCCGCTTGCCCCCGTTTAAGCCGTCAGGAAGGATCCTAGAAAAAGTTTTTATTTAGGTAATTCAAACTACCCAGGCCTCAATACGATGAGACTAAGGTAGTTAAGCAAACCAAGTGTTTCAAATGAAGAAGCCCAGCAGATTACAAGAAGAAGAATGATAGTTGTTTCATCTGCAGAAAGCCTGGTCACTTTGCCAGAAATTGTCCTTAGTCCAAGAAGTCGAAGGACTCGGTCCACCTCTTTGAAGAAATTGCTAATCACATAAGCATCTATCTCAGCAAATAAGACAACCTTGAATTAGTCTTCTCACTGGAAGAAGAGCCGACAGAGGACGCCCTCTTCTCCGTAGACATTTATGAAAAATCAAAAGACATCTATGCAGATGACCTCTACCTGATATTAAACACCAAAGAAGGCAACAAGAAACTGGCTAGTCAGATACTCATGCTTACAATAGCAAGAAATATATTTTCTAGAACAACGGACTACCCTTCAGATCTGTTCAATTCATATATGGATCCGGTTGATACATCTATCCTCCAAGAAAGAAGAACTTTCTACGAACTTCAAGTGTTTAGAAAGTATGGAGAATATATCCTGAAGTCATTTAGAATGTACCCGGAATATCCTTTCTACCATGTGTTCATATCTCTAGCCAATAACTTCCCACACGAACTCCTGTGGCTATTCCGGTATCTGTGCCACTAGCACTATATTCTTATGGAGTTCAAGTATAATGCCTTCAGGCATTTTGATCAAATCCAACCAGCTCTAAAGAGATTCATGTTGTAGTTCAAGCCAGAAAAATATGGGATTTAATGCTTCAGGATTCCTATAATACACTGGTCTTCATATTGCATCGTCTTATAGGAATTGTAGGCCACGACATCCAAGCTCACCGGAAATTCCACTCTTCTAGAAATTTCTTATATATATACTCTCCATGAAAGACAAACCTATACACCTTTAGCTAAAGCTTTATCCTAACTTTATGAAAGATTAAGAACTGTAGGAGTACTCCAACCGATCCAAGTTAAAATTCTCAATCCCCTTCCTGTTTGGTATGATAGGACAAAGTATTCTGATTATCATTCTAGGGTTGCTGGGCATGACACCAAGAATTGTCTTACTCTCAAGGATAAGATTGAAACACTAATTAAAAAAGAGTTATTCAGCTCAAAGGGGCTCCCCTAAGTGTGAACAACAATCCCTTGGCAAATAATGTGTGTGCGCATCTAAACATGATCACCATCGATAAAAAATGTAATTTGGAAGAAGCTATTGTATCGATCAATAATAATAAAAAAAAGGTTAAAACAATAGATTTTTTTGCTCCTATAATTACAGTTTAGATGGAAGAGCCAATTGAAATAGAAGATCTTGTTCCCAAGCCTACAATTATAGATTTAGTTTCTCAAAAACCTTCATTAGATACCAAAGCAGTTCCTTTGAATTACCTGACTAATGCAGGGGATTGAAAAAAGGGAAAATTATTTGGAAAAGTCGTTGTTGTGGGAATAAAAAGATCTGGGCATGGTTATGCCTCTAAAGGAGCTATACAAGGAGTGCGTAATAAGGAGAATAGTAAAAAAAGAGTTGTGAAAGAGGATAAGGTAGAGGATTTCGGGAGAAAACTATCGACTAAAAAGTATTTTATTGTGAAACAGCTAAAGAAAACTCCTACCTAAATCTCCTTATTATCATTACTAATGAATTTTACAATTCATAGAAGTGCTCTGGTGAAGGTGTTGAATGAAGCTTATGTTCCAACTAAGATAATTAGCGAGAATCTTTCAACTCTAATGGGACAAGTTCTAAAAGCTAACACAGCCTTTTTTTCATAATGATGAATTGCCACCCGAAGGTCTTGGGCATAAAAGAGCATTGAACATCACTTTCATGTGTAGGGACATGTTTATTTCTAAATTTCTCATTGACAATGGATCAGTTGTTAATACTTTTCCTTTTACTACTTGTCGAGCTTTGGGAATTGACATTGGGCAAGTTTGTGAAAGTAATGTAAGGGTAATAGGCTTTGATGCGACTCAAAGAGGAATTATTAGAGAAATTGATTTGGCGCTACAAATTGGACCTATGGAGTTTACAATAGAAATTCAGGTGTTGGATATATCTTCTAGTTACAATTTATTACTTGGAAGACCATAGATTTACAGTGTTAACACAGTCCCTTCTACTCTACACCAGACTTTGAAATTTGTTTGGGATATCATGAGATTGTGATTCATGAAGAGAAAAATAGTTTTATCTACCATGAGAATTTAGTCCCTATTATTGAACATATGGAACACCTGGATGGATCTATTTTTCATGTTAAGGAGATCATGTGTACTACTCAGGTAGAAAGGATAAATTTTCCACGAGCACTTACGATGGTGGCCTTAGAAATGTTAAAGAATGGTTATGTGCCTGGTCATGGTCTTGGTGTGAAAGAATGGTCATGTGCCAGGTCATAGTCTTGGTGTGAACTTGGATGGAATACTAGAGCCAGTTCAATTGTCTAGACAGAACAACACTATTAGTTTTGGATATAAGCCCAGTCCTGAAGAAGTCTCATTGGCTAATCTCAAAAAGAAAGGTGACATTCTCCTACCAAAGCCTATTCTGCTCCTGAATCGATCATTTTTCAAAGCGTTTGATGCCCAAGTACCAGAAGAAGATGTTGAAAAATACCTCATGGAAGAAATCAAAAACTTTTTCATTACTAAAAAAGAAGTTAAGTGCAATGTGATTCTGGAGGATTACATCGAGACCCTGACTATCTGGGATGTTGAGCTTGGAGATGCTTTGAATAATTGGACTTGTACCCCATCCCCGTTTCTCTGGGAATCTTAGTAGATGATTGTATAAGTATTAATGAAACAACACGATTCAAAATTGAGGCATGAATCGTGTTTATGAATTTATGTGTTTTGCCTCCACTTTTGAAAGCATAAATGCCAAATTCCAAACTATGTTTTTCTGCTCTTATTTCAAATCATCTTCATTAATATATTTCCCCTTTTCAACAAGCAAATTAATAAATCTACCAATACTATGAATCTGACATGTAATGAAACAAGCAAACCAATTCCAAATAGCAGACAAAACTTTACAGAATACAAAGAAGATCTAATGTATGAAGAGGCTAAAGGATTTGAACATTTTAAAAATAAGGCAAAACCAAATTTGGACAAAACTGAGACAATAAACTTGGGGAATTAAAAACTCATAAGAGAAACAAGGATTAGCATTCATTTGACTCCATCCAAAGGAAAAAAGTGATTGATCTCTTGAAGCAATATATAGATGTGTTTGCATGGTCCTATGATGACATGTCGGTTCTAAGCACAGACATTGTTTCTATGTAACATCCCAAAAGTATCCCCTGGACGTCATATGGTAATTAGGACTAAGAATAGACCTAAGCTAACCCATGATATCTATTTAGCTTAAGACTCAAATGAGAAGTGAACTCACATATATAGGAACTTGAAGGTAAATGATATCATATCTTAATAAAAGTCTTTAACTTGGAAATCTTTACATAAATTCTTTGAACTAGAAACAAAATCAGTCTGACAAGCCTCCTTAATGTCTAGAGAGCCACTGGGACAGACCCTAGTTGACCCAAACATAACCTAAAATCAAATAACTAAAACACTATCATCAACGAGTAGAAGTCTGATAAACTGGGTCCTCGGACTATGAGGACTCACCAAGAGTCGGGATGTAAGTGATAATGCCTGCAGTCAATCGTGTTGCTATAAATGAGCACCCAAACCTACATTATAAGACACTATAGCACATAGACATATATGTGGGTCAGTACCTCTAGAATGTACGGAGTATGTAGGGGTGAATGAATAAGTAAAACAATAACTAAATATATAAGTTAACTTTCAAATAATGCATGCTATGCATAAATGACTCGCCTTGAATCTGAATATGACCAAAGATTGCAAGATAAAAAACACGAATGATGAAGCATAAGGATAAACTTTGTGAGCCGTGACACTTAGTTTCTAAAAGCTTTACTTTTTATTTTTTATTGCGGGGGATTCTTCTAACTGACATAAACCATATGAGCTACCATTGAGTTCAATATCTTACCTACGTTGGGCAGAGCTATTCTACCCTTGCTATCAGAACAAAACCTTAAGTATAGTAATTACTGAACTTCATCCATATTGGGAAAATCTTAACCTACGGTGGCTCATAGTTTCTAGAACACTCATCTGCATTCCCTTCTCGGTGCTAAGTACTACCCCAGAATACTTATATGCTCATACTTTAAGAAATGAGTTAATACATAAAAATGACCCTAAACTTGACACCAAATTATAACTTTGATCTTAACCTTTGATAGTGCACAAATATGACCTTTAACTATTCAAAACTGCACAAATATGACCTCCAATCCTACGTGAAAAAATACGTGTTCAACACGCAAAACTGGGCTTGTCCAGCTTAAAATCTAAGGAAATAATACATAAATATGACATTAAACTTTGACAGTGCATAAATATGACCTTTAACTATTCAAAATTGCACAAATATGACCTTTAAATGACTTTTAACTATTATTTTTTTTATTATTTTTGGTTCAAAGATGAAAATAACATCTAATTTCTTTTGTCATTGCGGAAAAAGAGCAATATTGAAGATTTATTAATAAGGTGGGTCAGCCTCATACGAAAAAAATTACGCGGGTATGTATATATATTATAAAGCAGAGAGTGAATTTAAGTTATATAATATATCTAAATATAATTTATTTAACTATTAAATTAAAGATGAAACTATACTAATAATAAAAAAATTATAGTTTTAATAAAACGTTATTAAATTAACATTATTAAGGATAGTAGTAGTAGTATATTAAATTAATGTTATCAAATTAACGTTATTACAATGTTATTAAATTAATGTTATTAAAATATTATTAAATTAATGCAGGGCGGACCTACGTGGTTGCCATGGGATTCACCCGAACCCCCTTGGTAAAAAAATTACGTTATATGTATAAGGTAGAAAATCTATATTTATATACGTATATTAATGTTTAACCACATGAAACAAGGCACTTAGATAGCCCAGTGGTGTTATTTTCTCTTCTTGGGCGTTTTCTTCATCCTACTGCACAGGTTTAATTTTTTAATTAAAAAAAAAGTTAGGTGTTGCAGCTATAGAAATAAAAATAATAATAATAAAAATAATAAAAAAATGACACCTTTTTAACACAAAAAGAAAAACTTTGACATTACACAAATATGACCTTTAACTATTCAAAACTGCACAAATATGACCTTCCTCCAAGTCAACCTTTTTAACAATGTGGCACCGTGTGATTAGATTACCTTTCCACGTAGGCGCGAGTGAAAATCACGCATGGGGTTGCAAAATCAGAGGTCAAAGTTGTTCAAGTTTTGAATAGTTAAAGGTCTTATTTGTGCACTATCAAAGTTGAAGGTCATAATTATAATTTGGAGTAAAGTTTAGGGTCATTTTTATATATTAACTCTTAAGAAATCCACCTTAAAATAGCATAAGGGTTTATAGAATGAAAATCAATTATGATTCTCTTTAATTTAAATCATAATCAAGATGAATAGTTATGAATTTAATATCTTATCTTTAGATCAAAAGATCAATCTTTCTTGAATCATGCTATAATATATGTAAATGAAGTTCAAAGGCTTAAACTTCCTTGTAAACTTAATGCTTGTACTTGGGACTTGGAATTCATGTTTTATTTTAGAGGATTTGGTGATAAAACATTATGCTCAATAATCACCTTGAATTCTTTCAACAACATCCAGTCAAGATAATGAAATTCAAATCATAATACAAATCTTACAAGTCAAAACATGAATATATGTAAACCTTGAAGCACTTAAAGCTTTCAATCACATGGTAGTATCATACTTCAAGAATATGATTATTTAGGTATGAAACCTAATTCAAATATCTTAAAATCATGCACTTTGGGCACAAAGATGAAAGAATAACCTTTTTCATAAACCCCTCATACCTAGAATTTCTTGATTTGTGAAGAGATCTTGAATTTTGGGACTTGAAGGGTGACTTGGTGAGAGAAACCATAATCTTTATGTTCTTGAGGATAGGAGGAGAGATGATGCTATTAATTTACTGAGGAATAAGGAAAAATAATGCCTCTTTGGGGGTAATAGGTCGTGGGTTGGGAGTTAATAGAGGGGAAAAAACCAAGAGAACCTTTAACTGAACTTCTCAAAAATTGCTCGCCAGTCTTTATGAGTCAAGCATACTACTAGTATGGTGAGGGTAAGACTAAGTCCATCAACTCATAATCTTGGTAGAATCAAGGATGGTATACATTCATCATCATACGAGTGGTAAGATACGACTAGTATCATATCTATATGACTTGTAGACCCCTACTTGTATCTTGGACAGAATCTTAGGGAGCCTACACTGATAAACTTATGACTTCCTTCAGAATACTCATATGGTGATCTTATATCTCTAAGGCTCAATTCATACCTACAATAGAATGTCCACCAAACCACGCTGTCTAGGATGTGACTATAACATACTTCTCATATGTTGTATGCGACTCAATGGAGTGAGTCGTATGATGCATAGAAACTTCCACACACGGGGTATTACATTCTCATAGGTTTCCAAATGATCCATCTTGTCCTCCCATAAAGGAAAAGCCAAGAAAGATGATGCCTGATTTAAGTTTGAAAGATAAGGAGTAAGTATCCAAGAAATTTGATACCAACGTCATTCAAGTCACAAAGTATCACACTTGGTTAGCCAATACTATACCCATTCCAAAGAAAGATGTAAAAATTAGAGTATACGTGGATTATCAAGATCTTAATATGGCCAACCCAAAAGATAATTTTCCTCTCCCAAATATTCACATACTTATTAATAATTTTGGGAAGCATGAATTGCAGTCATTTGTTGATTATTTCACTGGGTACCACCAGATTCTGATGAATGAAGAAGATTCCGAGAAAATAATATTCATCATACCTTGAGGAGTATATTGCTATTGGGTGATGCCTTTTGGACTCAAGAACATAAGGGAAACTTATATAAGAGACATTACTACCATTTTTCATGACAATATCCATAAGGAGATTGTAGTCTATGTTGATGATGTCATTATCAATTTTCCAAAGAGCTCAGATCATTTGAAAAATGTAAAGAAGTTCTTTGACAGGATGAGACGGTATGATCTAAAATTGAATCATATAAAGTGTGCATTTGGTGTCCCTGCTTGGAAGCTATTGGGTTTTATCATGAGTAGGAAAGGCATAGAATTAGGTCCTTTAGAAATAAAGGTTTTCCAAGACTTGCCTCCTCCAAGAAGTTGAAATGATGTGATGAGTTTCCTAGGTTGACTCAATTACATTAGTCGGTTTATTGCATAATCCCCAGTGATTTGTGAGCCAATATTCAAGGTGTTGAGAAAGTATGTTTCTAGCACATGGATAGAAGATTGCCAACAAGCCTTTGATATAATCAAAGAGTATTTGTCTAATCCACCCATTTTGGTGCCCTCAAAACCTGGAAGGTCATTATTTCTATATTTTTCTGTGTTTTAAGACAGCATGATGAAACCAGAAAGAAAAAGCAAGCTATATATTACTTGAGCAACAATTTCACATCTTATAAAGCTCGTCATACATTATTGGAACATGCTTGTTGTGCCTTCACTTTGGTTGCACAAAAGTTAAGGAATTGCATGTGTGTGTATACCAATTTTTTTATTTCTAGAATGGATCCGGTGATGATAGGCGAAATTACGCGCCTATATCAATATATTTTGCCCATATTTTAGCCTAGTTTCGAGAACTAATTATCTATTTCGTACACTTTTAGTCCTTTTTCCTGTAAATGAGCTAACAAATGTGATTAGGAAAGTTTCAGGTATAAATGATGCAAAATACAGCAATTTATGGCTTACTTGACGCAAAAGAAAGCTCACAAACGAGATGGAAAGGAGCTGGACGCATAAAGGACTAAATCTGCTGCATGGAAATCTGTCCCGGGCTAAAACAGCATTTCTGAAGACTTTGGGACTTACAGACACAAAGCTGGATTTTTGCCATAATACATTAACCTAGTGCAATTAGGTTATGTGTTTCATCATTCTATTTGGATTATAATTTTGTAACCTTACCCTAGTACAATTGGGTCAAGGATTTCATTAGTATATTAGGATTTGGTTATTTATTTTATTAGTTTAGTAGGAGTAGGATAGGAGTATTATAAATACCCTATCATGTTAGAGATTTTCAAGAAGAAAAGGGGAGGGGAGACATTCTGACAATTCATTCATCTCCTTACAATTAAGACATCTTCCTACAACCCATTCTCAATTCTTCATTCTTCTACTCTTAAATTCCACAACAAGAGAATCGTTACTTGCTACGGAATCACTAAAACCACACGCCAAACACCTACTATTCACGCCATCCACCATGCAAAACGTGATATCCTTCGCATTCATGGGTAACTAAATCTCTTAGTTGGGGTTATGGAAGCCGAATGAGTTACTATCTATAGCTATGAGTTTGTGAGTTCAAGACAAGTATATTGCTTATATCATTATTCTCTTCATCTTAAATCTACATTCTTTGCGGTTCAAACACAAGAACACGCCATTCTAACATCTAACCTGTTCGAGAGAAAGGTTATTTGTCTAGAAAAGAAGACGCATAGACCAACGCCAGTCTAACATCTGACTTGTTCGAGAGAAAAGTTATTTGTCTGGAAAAGAGATAATGTCAAGGTAGTAGGACACCCTTTCCTATTAAAAAGCTAGTGCCGTACCTGGACTAACTTCTTGGAGAATTCGTACCGTTAGTCACGCTTTAAGCTCGAGAGAGTTAAAGTGAAATAGTCCTTGTTTAGGTCGAGAGACGCTTGGATTTACCATCGACTACAATTCTCTATAAGCAATTACATGTCAAGACTCTACACACTCATAGCCAATAGAGACGTATACCTCAGAAGGTGGACATAACCCCAACGCCTCAATTCTCATTGTTTACAACACACGTGACAATCTCTCTTTATTTTGCTATTTTCAGTTCTTACATTCTTGTTTTGGTTACATACTACAATCCCCCCTTTCCTACGAGACTTGCACTAAAAGTCTAGTAATTTCTCTTGCTTGTTGGCCAAGCTATTCTCTGTGGGATCGATACCCAACCCAGGTTGGGTTCTATATTTGCTAACGACCGCTTTACACTCCCACGAGAGCTGTAGATTGAGCGTTATCATCCGGTCAAGTATATATTTTAGAAGCCCATGCCAACCAAAAATCTAGCAAAATGGAAAATTTTGCAAAGTGAATTTGACATTTTTTATGTCACTTAAACGGCGGTCAAAGGACAAGCTTTAGCCGACCATCTTGCTGAAAACCCTGTAGATGAAGAGTACAAGCCTCTTAAAACTTATTTCCCAGATGAAGAAGTTCTGTTTATTGGAGAAGATATTATAAAAGAATATCAGGTTGGAGAATGTTCTTTGATGGGTTTGAAAACTCCAAAGGAGTTAGTATTGGGCAGTACTAGTTTCAGAATTAGGCCAACATTATCTAATCTCAGTAAAGCTCAGATTTCCATGCACTAATAACATAGAAGAGTACGAGGCTTGCATTCTTGGTCTTAGAATGGCTTCTGATATAAACATACAAGATCTTTTGGTTATAGGGGATTCAAATTTAGTGGTTCATCAAGTACGAGGCAAATGAAGTATCAAGAATATGAAGCTACTTCCATATCTAGAGTGTGTGAAAGAGCTGCACAAGAAGTTCATCAAGGTTGAATATAAATATGTCCCAAGAACACAAAATGAGTAAGCAGATGCATTGGAGACCTTATCTTCTACGATTTAACATCCAGACAAGAATTACATAGATTCTATCAAGGTAAATGTACAAGACCAACCAACCTACTATTTTCACGTAGATAAAAAATTGGATGGAAAACCTTATTACTACGACATCAAGAGGTATATCAAGGAAAAAGACTATACAGAAAGCATAACCAGTATTTAGAATACAACACTTTATAGATTGGCAAATCATTTTTTCCTAAATAGTGAAATCATTTATAGAAGGACTCCAGATTTAAGATTGTTAAGGTGCGTCGATAATCAAGAGGCGACCATGTTAGTTGAAGATATACATGGGGGCATGTGTGGGTCGCATATGAATGGTTTTATTTTGGCAAAGAAGATTCTTTGAGCTAGCTATTCCTGGATGACAATGGAAAAAGATTGCATTTGCTTTGTACAAAAATGTCATCAATTTCAAATTCATGGTGAATTGATTTATATTCTACCAAATAAACTCAATGTGACTGGTTCTCCTTGGCCGATTGTGGCTTGGGTCATGGATGTCATTGGTCCTATCAAGACAGCTGGATTAAATGGACATAGGTTCATCTTGGTAGCTATTGATTATTTGGTTGGTTGTTCTTGTACATTCTATGGGGAGTACACCCTGGATGCCACACGATTCTAGTGATTCCAAGCTAACCCATGAACTGGCATACTATTAATCAACGGAGTTATAATACATTAAATAACAAGTTCTGCTGTGCGAAAACATAATCATACTAAAAATATGAAATAGTATGTAACTGATAAAGTTTTACAATCTGATAAATCTAAGAAAAGAAACTAAAATTTACATGACTGACTCTGACTGACATCTATGAATCCTCTACTATACTGACTATGGATAGCTGGGACATGCCTCCAAATACCACTAATTAATACATATATATAATAAATAAATTGTACATGAACTAAAATTGTCTGGAGTTCCTGAAATAAGAGAACTCATCACCTACTGGCTAGAAACTGCAACTGACTAATCATGATGTATGGTCTACAAATGGTAATACATTATGAAACAATGTAGCCAGACTAACATGTATATGGATCAGCACTTCTGGAATGTACTGAGTATGCAGGGGTGAATGCAATAAGTAAACTGATTTCACACGTAATCGTAAAACATACATGCTAAGTGTAAGTAGACTCACCAATAGGTTGGAATAAACTGAAAGCTAAAATATCTTAAAACACGAGTAACAAACATAATCTGATAAGCTAGTGAATCTCTACACTTAGTTTTTGTAAAACTTTACTTTTATGATAAAAGTAGAATTGAAGCTGGGATACAGTAAAATGTGAATACTATATAAATAATGAGTCTGGAACTACATGAAGGAAACTAAAATAACATCACAGACTAAATATACAATTATAATGAGCACGGATACCTAAACATACAGAACCAAACGTAAAATATACTAAGCTTATTTGATTAATTGAATGACTGATAGCTTAACACTGGTAATGTAAAACTGGACTGTACTTAGTCTAAATAACTGGACTAAAACTATGGAGTACTATGTATATGAGATAAAGACTAACTGATCAACATGAGATGACCAAACATGAATGCATAAAAACTATATTATCTAAGAATGCGAGACAAAACGTATAGTATGATTCTAAAATAGTCTGTAAACTGATACTAATATGACTGAATGCTATGGTCTAGAAAAACTAATCTGCACATTGTACTGAGTACTGTAACTGAGACTATGGAGGTATTATCTAACTGATATGCCCCAATCAGAGCTAATCAGGGTCCAACCTGTAACCCTAGTTGGAAGAGTTTCAATACCGTGCCATAGGTACTAATATTGGTTGTGTAGATCCACTATACTAATGTCCTAATGGACCAGGGTATTAAGCCTAAAATAACGAGTAACCCTTGAGAGGTAGTCAAGCCTAAACTGATGGGTGAATCCTCTTATACTACACTGGATACATAGTTCTGGAATATTAGGACTACTACTAACGACTCTGCCTAACTGATGGGGAAGCCACCATCCCTGCATTCACTCGATGCTAAATTCTACTACTAACTAAACTGCTAAATTCTACTACTAACTAAACTGAGACAGATTACTAATTGGTGCATGCACTGATAACTAATAACGGACAAGCCCAGGTCATGTATTCTGAAATAATAGTGCATATAGATTCTAAGGTAATTTTAAATGTTTAAATTGATATTGGAACTGAAACTAGACTGAGCTAAGCTTAATTGGACTCACAACTAACCATATTATTGACTGAATGATATTGCTCTTGGTATAACTGAAATCATTTTGTAGATACTGAAAACTAAGTACACAGCTAAATTTTAGGTATTCATAACCCCAAGGACTCAATAATAATAACAATAGGACATACTAAAGCTTTGGGATATAATAAGTAGTCAATATTCAAAACCCAATCATTAGGGCATTTCTTTAAACACTTGAGAATCATGAACTTGAACAGAAGAATATCTTAAATATGGGGGAACAATAGAGTTATATGGACTAATTCATAACTTGGGGATTAATTTTGAAATTGGTTGAACATTATATGGGAATTTACATGTGGAGACACTAAACTTGTGCATGGGAATGAGCAAGAATGCAAAAATATCATGGCTACACAAATCAATTCGCAACTTAGGGATTTGATATGAAGATCATAACATTCAAAATATGTAGTGGCTCATTCCACTTGAAAACACATACTCTTAACTTGAAATCAAACACATGAGGATTATGAGTTAAAACATGGGTGTAGTTAAAGCATGAAAATCACATAATTTCAATATCAAAAACATGGGTTAAGCATTTAACATGTGAAAATCACCATTCGAACATACCAAGGAAATTTTAATGAAAACCATTTGTAAACATGATAAATAATTGAAATTCATGGAGGTTTCATCGACATAATTCATATTAACATATAAAGATCTTAACTTTGAACTTGAAAATGGGTTTTAGGCCTTCATGGGTAAAAGGGGCCCATGGATGAACTCCCACATACCTTAATTAGATGAAATCTTAAAGAAATCTTAAAATTGAAGATTGAATCCTTGTGTTATTGGGAGAAAAAGCTTGGATTATTGTTCTTGGGAAAAGGAAGGGTTTTTACGTGAGTTGATTTGAAGAATATGGGAAAACAATGCCCCTTTTTAAGTTATAAATCGTGTTTGGATGGCTAGGGATGAGGGTAAAGGACTAAACTGCCCCTTGGCCTCTTTTTCCAGTGTAAATAACCCTCGTGGTGCAACCCCCAGAATTGTGGAATGGACCTCCCGTCGTGCCTCCCTGAAATGAGGAATGGACCTCGCGTCGCGAGACCTTACTGCCTCACACGAAAAATGACATAACTTGTCACTCAGGTATTGGATTAAGGAGAAATTAGTATTATTGGAATGCTAACTCAATTATGTACAATTTTTTCAGTCTTGAGATGAAAAATTCCTTGTATATAAAGAGTTATGTACGTTCAAGTAGACCCTTGTAGAATCAAATACCAAACTTTGGACGAATCAAAGGCTCTTAGCTCAACTTTGTTCTAAGTGATTCCTATAAATATTTTTCACTTCGAAAGCACTTCACACACTAGGATAAATATCATGACACATGAATTCAGAAGTAAATCATGGGATTATAGTTTACATACGTAAGAACGACGGTTCAAAGTTTAGCTCAAAATATGGGGTGTTACGTTATCTCTCCCTTAGAATCATTCATCCTCAAATAAGACTAGTTAGACTGAGAAAACTAGGGATAACTGGGATCGTATACTGAACATGCATAACTGGAAACATGATTACATAACTGAGTCTGAGTATGATACACGAACTGAACTAGTTTCCTGAATACATGCAATGACATGAGAATGGTTATAAGGTTGAGATAGAAATGAGAGAGTCAACTTATGAGTAACTATTACTTCAAGTTGGATCATGTTTCATGAAGAAAATATGAAAGGTTTAGGATATGAAAACTTGGAGTATTACAATACATCACCTCCTTGGGATATTCTGTCCCATAAATGATACTAACTTGGCTGAGATACTACGGAAAGACTGAGATGATGCACGAGATAGTTACGGACTGAATCATGACTGAATATCTTTAATTTAAACTGATGCATATGCATAAACTGAGCTGAATTTAAAATTTACATAGACATGAATTACTCATGAATAGGAAAGATGGAAGACCATAGGAACTTATCTATCTAACTGCTAGACTGGATTGCTGGCTACACAGACTGAATTATACTGAAAGCTTATACTCAACTACACATTCCACTTATACACCAACATGAAATTCAAGCCTATCTTCATAACCACACATGAAATTGTAGGCAAAACACCACAAAAGCATCTTCCTCATATTCTCTAAACCTCTATCCTTAAAACTTTTATGCACTTTCCCAAGAAAACACACATAGAATTTCCACTAATCATGACATAAAAAAATGTCGCTGAAAGTTAAAACATGGGGACTTGAAGCAGGAAAGAATACTATGCTTAACTTTACATTCACTAAGACTTGAGGAATAGAGTATCAATATAATGGATTCATCAAAGAGGTCTAAACTAAGCACATACATGACATAAACTAAATTTTGCTGATAATTAAGAGTGTAGCATAAGTACTGTAACTGAACATACTGTAAAGCATGAGTACATGAACCATGAGTTACATGACCTGAGTTTGGAGTTCATGATTTCACGGAATATGATTCATACTGCTGAGTGAACTAAAACTACTCATACTAGGAACTGGGAGAGTACCTAATTCTCTATTATGTGCATGAACATGAACTATGATCATGGAACTGATATGTAAAGCATAAGAAGATATTGTGATGACTGAAATACAACATTGAAATAACAATGGGTTTGGAGTCATCCCCCCTTACTGATGTTCTATAATAATCTAGCATTACTATTTAGAATCTGAAATCCTGACTTGGGTAATTTTTCTGTCATCTCCCCTTTAGCTTTAAGCTATCACTCTAAGTCTATGGACCACTTTACTGAACTCTAAACTGAAATGCAATCACTTTACTCTAGAGTCTGGGGTATAATAATACACATAAATACTAAACTCCCATAGAATATACTACCCTTAACTTTCTTAGCATTTGCAATCATCATGACATACTTACACTCTTCTCGACATATACTTGTCTCACTAAACACATCATCTGCTTCTGTTTCTTTATAGATTGCTAATATCACATATCTTAACTCACACACATACCATCATACTTAATTTTGAATCACCAAGCTTAAATTCTTGCATACACTATTTCAAGCCTACTGATTCACCCTTCACACAACTAGCCCCTTAAATACATAATTTTTTTAATATGGATAGTAATATCCCAACTTTACTACTACTAAACTTCTGGGTTCATGCTTCTATCTCTAGATCAATATTCTATCAAAGGATTCTGAGAAGGGATCTGAAAGCACATTTGATTTTATCCTACTGCATGATTTTTCAAGAACATGAATAAAGTCCTTTAAACATTAGAACTTAAAAGCATTGATAAGTTACTTTTGAGTCTGTATACAATCCCATAACTATCTATGGGGATTGTTTGAGAAAGCTCTAGCTGTAGGGATTTGAGCTTAATTATTTTTGTTACCTCAAAAATAATAAAGAGATAGCATGGATAGAGTAAGATGAGAATCAATATAAGTTTCTTAAACAACCTTTCTATAGCACGGATTAAGATATGAAAAAAGGGAAATATTTCCTAAATACGTTGTAACCTCTCAAAGAAAAATACAGACATATACATCATGTTATTCTAAAAAAATAGTGCATACAAATTCTGAGGTAATTATAATTGTGTAAATTAATGCGGAACTGAAACTAGACTAAGCTAAGCTCAATTGAAATCACAACTGACCATATTACTGATTGAATGATATTGCTCATGGTATAAATGGAATCATTCTATAGATACTGAAAACTAGGTGCACAGCTAAATTTCGAGTAATCATAACCCCCATGACTCGATAACAATAACAAAAGATTACGCTAAAGCTTTGGGACATAATTAGTAGTCAATATTAAAAACCCAATCATTAGGGCATTTTATCAAACACTTGGAAATCATGAACTTAAACATGGAAATATCTTAAACATGGGGGAACTATAGAGTTACATGGCAAAATTCATAACTTGGGGATTCATCTTAAAATTGGTTGAACATGATATATGAATTTCATCAAACACGTGGAGACCCTAAACTTGTGGATGGGAATGAGAGCATGCAAAAATATCATGGATACACGAATCAATTCACAACTTAGGATTTTAATATAAATATCATAACATTCAAAATATGTATTGGCTCATTCCACTTTAAAGCACATATACTCTTAACTTGAAATCAAACACATAAGGATTATGAGTTAAAACATGGGAGTAGTTAAATCATGAAAATCACATAATTTCAATATCAAAAACATGGGTTAAGCATTTAACATGTGAAAATAACCTTCTAACATATCAAGGAAATTTTAATGAAAACCATTTGTAAACATGACACATAATCAAAATTCATGGAGGTTTCATGGACATAATTCATATTTACATGTAAAGATCATAACTATGAACTTGAAAATGGGTTTTTGGGCTCCATGGGTGAAAAGAGGACCCGTGGATGAACTCCCACATACCTTAATTAGATGAATTCTTAAAGAAATCTTGCAATTGAATCTTGAATCCTTGTGTTCTTAAGAGAAAAATCATGGAGTATTGTTCTTGGAAAAGGGGAGGGTTTTTACATGAGTTAATTTGAAGAAGATGGGCAAAAAATTGCCCACTTTGAGATATAATCATGTTTAGATGGATGGGGATGAGGGAAAAGTATTAAACTGCCCCTTGGCCTCTTTTTCCCATGTAAATAACCCTCGTAGCTTGATCCTCAGAATCGTGGAATAGATCTCGCATCGTGCCTCCCAAATATGAGAAATAGATCTTATGTTGTGAGCCTATCGCGAGACCTTACTGCCTTATATGAAAACTGACATAACTTTTCACTCGAATATCGAATTAAGGAAAAATTAATATCGTTGGAAAGATAACTAAATCCTATAATTTGGTGGGTTTTGAGTTGAAAAATTCCAAATATACAAAAAGTTATGCACATTAAAAGTAGACCCTTGTAGAATCGAATACCAAACTTTGGACGAAACAAAGACACTTGGCTCAACTTTGTTCTAAGTTATTCCTATGAACCTTTTCACTTCGAAAGCACTTTACACGCTAGGTTAAAGATCATGACACATGAATTCAAAAGTAAATCATGGGATTATAGTTTACATACGTAAGACCGATAGTTCAAAGTTTAGCCAAAAAATGTGGGGTGTTAAAATAGAAGCCTCTTCATACAAGTCTATAACAAAGAAAGTGGTGATATTTTTTGTTCACAATAACATTATTTATTGATTTGGAGTTCCTAAGTTAATTATAACATATAACGGAGCTAATATTAATAGTGGCTTGATGCATGAAATATGTGAGAAGTATAATAGTACTCATCATAATTCTACCCCTTACCATCCTCAGATGAATATAGTAGTTGAGGCCACCACTAAGAACATCAAGTGGATAGTACAAAAGATGATTGATAACTAAAAGTATTGGCATGAGAATTTGCTATATGCCCTCCATGGCTATCGCACCACTATTAGGACTTCTATTAGAAATATACCCTATCTGCTAGTTTATGGAACAGAAGCAATGTTACCCGCAAAATAGAGATACCATCATTGAGAATCATTTAAGAAGATGAGTTGAGTGATGCCAAATGGATTCAAAATTGGTATGAAAAATTGATGCTAATTGATGAAAAGAGAATGATGCAATTTGTCATGGGCAGCTTTATCAAAATAGAATGGCCAAAGCTTTCAATAAGAAGGTAAGATTGAGATAAATCAAACTAGGACAATTGGTGCTAAAGAACATATTTCTACACCAGAATGAAGCTAAGGAGTAGTTTGTACCTAACTAGAAAAGTTCTTACATGGTTCACCGTGTACTGACAGACGGAGTATTAATCCTAGCAAAAATTGATGGTGAAGTGTGGCCGAAATCCATAAATGTAGATATTGTTAAGAGATACTATGTTTAGAATCCTCTATTTATTTTTTATGTAATGTTCTTTTCTATGTAATGACTCTAAAAATGACCTAGTTCCCTATAATGCCCGAGTCTATACCCTGAATGTCTCACGGTGCTTATAATCTCAAAGGACCACAAGCTAACCCATGACTGGTACCTGCTGTAAATCACAGAATAGTAACACTGTAATAACACAGAAATTAGGTAAAATATTCCATAAGGTTCATATCTGAGAAACAAATACTGAATACTGATAGTTTAAATACTGAAAGTTGAATATCTATCAGAAATAATCTAGTACGAAAGCCTCAATAGTCTGAAGGTGGATTTGATGGCACAATCCCCCAACTAACTCCGACTACTGAAAATATACTAAAATACTAAAATAAAAACTATGTCCTCAAACTGTAAAGACTCACCACTAAGTCTGTTATTGATAAGTACGATCAGGGCTCATGCGTCTGAACCTATGATATAAGAATTATAGCGCAAAAGAAAGAGTATGTGTCAGTAATTTGAATGTACTTATATGCTAGACAAGGTAAGGCTGAATGCATAGGTTCATATGCATGAACAATATCTGACTGAATAATATGAGTATAACTGAATGAGAGTACATATATATCTAAAGTTGCTGCAAATAATAATTATGCAATGCTATGCACATAGCTACGTATATTGTAACTGAGATCACATTAACACTGGATAATGAGTTTTAAAAATTGAATGACTGATATTTGAGTTTACTGATACTGTATTACTATTAACTAAGTGATTGTTTATGACAATCCTGATTCTATGAAACAAAACTAAGTTTTGTGCTGAGCTAGGTGCTATGTCTGACAGTGCTACTTCTGTAGAACTAAATTGAGTTATATAATAAGACTAAAACTGAATCTATGGGAGGTAATAATCTGACCGACATGCCCCTCTCTAAACTAATTTAGGGTCCAACATATAACCCCAGATCAAAAGGTGTCAGTACTGTGCCATGGGTAAAGACAAGTTAGAGAGTCACCCTCATCTGATAGGTGCTCTGAATGAGAATAGTGGTATCCTCAACTGGATGGTAATACACCTCATCAACCCTCAACTGGTAGGTTGATATCTCAACCTACGTTGGCTATGTAGTTCTGGAATGTAAGGACTGCTTCTAAGGATCACACCCTCTACTGGCAAGTGAGTCCCCATTCTTGGGTTCACTTGGTACTGAATCCAACTACCAACTGAATTATCACTGGACTGATTTCTAAATTGTACTAGTCTAGACTGAATTGTTACTTATCATGTTAACTGACTGAACTGTACTGAGTTCACTGAGTTCTGATATCTGACTGAATACACTGAGTTCTATACTGACTGATTACTACTTATCGTGATATTTCTAAGACAATTCTATAACTACTGTAGCTATAGGTCAATAGCTAGATTTTCAAGTATTGAATACACTAGAACTCGATAGCATGGAAAGTAAAACATAGCATAACCTTAAAAGCATAATAATACTTTCTTACTAACAATGCATTTATTTAAATATTTTGTCAAACACTTGATGTACATGAGCTTGTGCATGAATGGAATCACATAACAACATGTCATGCTTTTACTAGTTAATTCACATAAGCATTCTAACAAACTCCTGGGAAGCATGGTTATTTTATATAGCAATAAATATGTTATAATATCATGGCTACTACATTCAATTTGTAGTTCAAGAGTTCAACGTGAAGATCACATATCAACCCACAATCATCTAGTTCACATGAAACTAGTCATAAATCATGGAATTAAACCCCAAATGTAAATTCACATATAAATACAATCCAATTCCAATATGTAAATCTTGAAATTATAAACTTGTAGTTTTAAAAAGGGTTCTTGGACTTCATGGGTGAAATGAACCCATGAATGAACACCTAACATACGTTGGTAATCAATTTTCTAAAAGTTGTGGTGAATTTCTTGGGACTTGAATCTTGAATTTGAGGGGTTAGGGTTTGTTCTAGAGAGGATTTGTGAATAATTAATGAATTTTTCCTGTAGAATTCACTAATCTCGTATTTTTGAGACTGAATAAAAATGGAAAAAGACTTAATTGTCCCTCTGGATGCGAAGTTAAATGAGCAGAAATCATGCCCAGTAACGTGCAGACCGACACACTGCATCGATGGGGTCGATGCGACGAGTTGAGATTGCATCGGCTTACTGGAATTTGCACTGGGAGCTGGGGAAAATATTTATCGACGTGATAGGTGATGCAACGCATTGATATCACATCAATACACTATTTTAAACTCTCAAAAATGCTGCAAATCATGTTCAAAAAATATAAAACTCGTATGAGAACACCTACTGACATTCCTGATCATGGATAAACTTAAAAATCAATATTTTAAGGTCCTAAGGATCATAAAATAGGATTTCCAACTTTTGAAGGCTAAATTAATTCTAAGTATATACACTTAACTAAAATTTCTAAGTCTAGAACCTCTTTTTAAACTTTAGAGGATTGAGTTAAGCTTAGCATTTTGTGGGGTCTTATAATATCTCCCCATTAGGAACATTCATCGAATGAGACTGCCTAAGTTGAGGATACTGATAGACTGAGTTTACATACCTGACATGCCCAACTAAAGCATGATTTCATGGCTGCAACTACTGATATACTAATTTTTCATACTGAACATACATAACTGAAGCATGACTGAATTCTGAAGACATGACACATGACTGAGCTATTTTCATGAAGGTATGCATGATATGAGAATGATATGCAGCTAAAACTATTACCAAGTTGGTAATGGAAATCTAAGCATGAGACTGAGTAAATCTAGGAAATATTGTTATGTTGAGCTGAGTTTGAGTTTGCAGAGAAGAGGTGAGGATACTTGGTCCGCATCTTTACTTCTGCTTCCCAAGTAGCTCCCTTAACGAACTAATTCCACAAAAGAACTTTGACTTAAGGAACTTCTTTGATCCTCAATCTGCGAACCTGATAATCAAGAATTTCGATTGGGATTTGCTTATAAGAGAGGTTGTTCTAGACATCAGTGCCTTCAATCGACACTACAACTGTTGGGTCACCTATACACTTCTTTAGCAAGGAGACATAAAACATTGGGTGCACTAAAGCTAAGTCTGAAGGAATCTGAAGCTCGTAAGCTACCTTTTAAAATGGCTAAGAATTCAGTAAGGACCGACAAATCGGGGACTGAGCTTCCCCTTTTTGCCAAATCTCTTCACTCCCTTGATAGGAGAGATTTTCAAACACACATAATCACCAATCTCAAACTAAAGATCTTTTCTTCATATATTTGCATGTGATTTTTGTCGTCTCTGATCTGTCTTAAGACTTTCTCTGATTAGCTGAACTTTTTCTAAGGTATCAAATACCAAGGCAGGCCCTACTACTGTGGGTTCACCCACTTCAAACAAACCAATGAGAGATCTACTTCTCCTTCTATAAAGTGCCTCAAATGGAGCCATCTGAATACTGGAATGATAGCTTTTATTATACACGAACTCAATCAAGGGAAAGTGGTCATCCCAACTACCCTTAAAGTCAATGGTACACACTTTTAACATATCTTCTAAAGTCTGAATGGTACTTTCTGCTTGTCCATCTATCTGGGGATGGAAAGTTATACTGAGGTATACTTGGGTACCAAGACTATTTTGGTAGGATTTACAGAAATAAGAGGTGAACTGCGTACCTCTATCTGAAATAATGGACAATGAAACTCTATACAATCTGACCAACTCTCTAACATAGAGCATGGAGTACTTCTCGGTTGAATAAGAGGTATGAACTGGTAAGAAATAAGCTGATGTGGTCATCATGTCTACAATGACCCAAATTTAATTATGTCAGCGACGAGTATGGGGAAAACCTATCAAAAAATCCATGCTCACCTCTCTTACTTCCAAGTGGGAATACTGAACTTCTCCATTAATCCACTAGGCTTTTGGTGCTCGATCTTAACCTGGTGATATGTTGAGCACCTAGCTACAAACTCTGTAATGTCTCTATTTATCCCACTCCACCAATAGAGTTCCCACAAGTTACGGTACATCTTGGTGGCCCCTAGGTGAATTGAGTAGCACACACCATGTGCTTCTGCAAGAATCTGCTATCTCACACAATCTATACATGGCACATAGAATCTACCCTGGCAACGCAACACATTATCTTTTTCTTGGGATAAAACCTCTACTTTCTGATCTCTAACTAACTCTTTTAGTTTAACTATACTAGGATCCCTATCCTGCTTTTCTTTTACTTCAAAAACCAGAGATAATTTTGAACTATTCTGTACCCATACTATACCCTCTGCTGAATCAACTAAGTGGACACCTAGTGGGGTAAGCTGGTGAAATTACTAAAATAACTTCTTCTTACCATCCTCCATGTGGACAACACTGCCCATAGACATTCTACTGAGAGCATCAGACACCACATTGTCGTTTCTCGGATGATACAGAATACTCATGTCATAGTCTTTCAATAACTCTAACCACCTTCTCTGATGCAAATTTAGGTCTTTCTAAGAAAATACATACTGTAGGCTTTTATGGTCTGTGAACACATCAACATGCACCCTATACAAATAGTGTCTCCTGATCTTTAAGGCAAACACTACAACTGCTAAATTAAGATCGTGAGTGGGGTAATTATTTCCATGGGGCTTAAGCTGTCTAGAGGAATAGGATATGACCTAACCTCTCTACATCAAAACATACCCCAACCCAACTCTACAAGTATCACAATACACAATAAAACCATTTGAACTATCTAGTAAACTCAAAACTGGGACTATAGTGAGTTGGGTCTTCAACTCTTGAAAACTCTTCATCTTTAACTCTTGAAAACTCTTCTCACAAGAATATGACCACTAGAAATTGACTTTATTATAAGTCAATCTGGACATGGGGCATGCAATGGATGAAAATCCTTCAACAAACCATCGGTAATAGCCAGCCAAACCCAAGAAACTCCTAATACCTGATGGAGCAATAGGCCTGGGCTAATTTTTTACTACTTTGGTATTTTGAGAATCAACTCTAATGCCATCACCGAAAACTGTATGGCCATGGAAAACTACTGACCTTAGACAAAATTCGCACTTACTGAATTTTGCAAACAACTGATGGGCTCTGAGAATTTGTAATACTATTCTGAGATAGCCTACATGATCATGTTCACTGTGAGAGTAGACAATAATGTCATCAATGAAGACTATGATATACATGTCCAAGTACTACTTGAACACGCGGTTTATCAAGTCCATGAAGGCTACTGGAGCATTGGTAAGACCAAATAACATGACTAGGAATTTGAAGTGACCATACCAAGTTCTGAAAGCTATTTTTGGAATGTCACATTCTCTGACTCCCAGCTGATTTTAGACTGATATAAAGTCTATCTTAGAAAAGTAACTGGCACCCTGAAGTTGGTCAAACAAGTCTTTGATTGTAGGAAGTGGATACTTGTTCTTGAATGTGACCTTGTTCAACTGACGGTATTCAATATAGATTCTGAGAGAACCGTTTTTCTTATGCATAAATAGAACTGGTGCGCCCCAAGGAGATATGTTAGGTCTGATGAATCCCATATCTAGGAGATTCTCCAACTATTCTTTTAATTGCTTGAGTTTTACTGGAGCCATTCTATATGGTGGGATAGCGATAGAATGAGTATTAGGAAGAAGGTTAATACCGAAGTCAATTTCCCATATGGGAGAACCCCCGAGAAAATATTCGGGAAACACATTAGGAAAATCACACACTACTGGAACTGACCAATATTGGGAGTATCGCTAGAATCCTTAACTCTAACAAGATGAGAAACACATCCTTTAGACAACATTTTACTAGCCCTTCGGAAAGAAAAAAGTTGACCCCTAAGTGTTGAAGTACTACCCCTCTATTAAAGGACAAGTTCATTCAAAAATTAAAAATGGACAATTCTGTTTCTGTAGTTAACCAAAGAATAATATGAATAAATCTAATCCATGTCGAGAATGACATCAAAATTTGTCTTCTCTAATTCTACTAAGTCTGCTGAAGTGACTTTCTGAGATACCATAACTGGACAATTCTTGTATACCTATCAGGCTATAATGGATTTACCCATTAGGGTAGAGACTGATAAAGGCTCTGCTAGAATTTTGGGACTAACTCTAAAGTCAACCGTTATATAAGGCGTTACAAAGAACAAAGAAGCGCTTGGATCAAGCAAAGCATAAATATATAAATGATAAACTTGTAACATACCATTGAACATATCAGGAGAATTTTCCTGATCCTGTCGGGACTGGAGTGCATAAAGTCTGTTTGGACGCTGCCCACTGGTGGCACTAGAAACGGCACCCTACTAATTTGGGCGACCAAACTAAGCTGAAAGATGATTATACTAACTCTGATAACCTAACTGAGGACAATCTCTGATTCTATGGCCTAGCTTGCCATATCTGAAATACACATTGCTACCAGCTATGCAGACACCCTGATAGTTTCTGCCACACTTCTGGCAAAGAGAATTTGTTCGGGCACTGCTAACACTACCCTGGGGTTTAGGGCCTGGTGCCCAATCTTTATTGCCATCTCTAAATTTTAGCACTAGAGCACTGGCTGTGGATGAAGATGGAACTAAAAATTTTAGGTGGAACTGGGAATGATTTCCACCCTCTGACTTAGGCTGAGTGAAGTTGAAGCTACTTGTTCTAGACCTCTTATTCTCTCTTTCCTTCTCTTTATTCTTAGCCTTTTTTATCTATTGAGCATAGACCATGAGCCTAGATATGTCACCATAAGCCTAGATATGTCTATCTCCTCAATTAGCATTGCGGTCCTACACTCCTTGACCATACTATTAGACATCCGAAGCATCTTAGATCTGCTATCTACTACCACATGAGGAGCGTATCTAGCTAAATATGTAAACTTGAGAGAATACTCTGTCATGTTGCCCTACTTCAGATTAATAAACTCTAAAACCTTTGCTTCTCTCAACTCTAGTGGAAAGAACCTATCCAGAAAAGCAGTACCAAACTCTTCTCATTTTATGGGCCCTGCATCTGGACCGCTCTGCTTTCCACTGCTTAAACCATGAGTGAGCCACATCCTGCAACTGATATGTGGCCAACTCAGCACTATCACTAACAGTGACCCCCATAATATTTGTGAATTTCTGCTCCTGATCAAGGAATTCATGCGGGTCCTCATCTGACTTAGACCCTATAAATGATTGGGGATTCATTCGAGTGAAGTCCCAAATTTTAGCTTCAGCGGTATTGGCCACTAGGTTGGCCTGGATGACAGCTGAACATTTATTTTGGGCTACCATAGAATGAGATAGAGTGGTGAAAGCTGCTCTGACTTCTGTATGTGAAACATACTCATCTAGGGGATTTGACTGGACAGGTGGAGGTGCTAGCTGGTTTCCCATTCTTCTTTGTTAGTCTTTTTTGGAGGCATATTCTATAAATAAAAGGGAAACTTGAATTAGACAGAGAGTTTAACTTCAGCTCATGCTTACTCACATGATATAAATACTGAATGAAGGGAAACTTTTCCTAAAATGCCTCATAGCCTCTTGTTCATAATTGTGGCGTGCTACACATCCATGCACAAGACTTTACTAGATGTGGATTTCAGACTCCGTAGGACTCTGTTGAACCTTATGATCTGATACCAAGTTTGTAATGCCCCGACTCTGCACCCCGAATGTCACACGATGCTCATAATCCCAAAGGACCACAATCTAACCTATGACTGGTACCTGCTGCAAATCACTAAATAATAATACTATAATAACGTGGAAATTAGGTTGAATCTTCCATAAGGTTCATAAGTAAGAAACAAATACTGAATACTGATAGTTTAAATATTAAAAGCTGAACATTTGTCTAAAATAATCTAGTTCGAAAGACTCTAACTATCTGAAGGTGGAGTTGATGGGAAATGCCCCCAACCAACTCCAACTACTGAAATACTGAAATAACAACTATGTCCTCAAACTATGAGGATGCACCACAAAGTTTGTTACTGGTAAGCTGGGCTACTTAGTACGATAAGGAGCCCGTGCATCTGAACCTATGATATAATACATCATAGTGCAAAAGAAAGAGTATGCATCAGTACTTTAAATGTACTTGTATGCTAGATGAGGTAAGGCTGAATGCATGGGTTCATATGCATGAATAATTTGACGGAATAATATGAGTATAACTGAATGAGAGTGCATGTATATCTGAAGTTGCTGTAAATACTAATTATACAATTCTATGCACATAACTATGTATACTGTAACTGAGATCATATTAACACTGGATAATGAGTTCTAAAAATTCAATGACTAATATCTTAGTTTACTAATACTGTATTACTATTAACTAAGTGACTGTTTCTGACAGTCCTGATTTTTTAAAATTGAACTGAGTTTCGTGCTGAGCTGGGTGACTGTGACTGACAGTCCTGGTTCTATAGAAATGAACTGAGTTCTATACTGAGACTGAAATTAAAACTGTGGGAGGTAATCATCTAACCGACATACCTCTCTTTGAATTAATTTAGGGTCTAACCTGTAACCCCAGTTGGAAAGGTGTCAGTACCATGCCACGGGTAAAGACAAGTTGCTGAGTCACCCTCATCTAACAGATGATTTGAATGAGAATGGTGGTACCCTCAATTGGCAGGTAAGATACCTCATTTTTTATAAACCACAATCTTTACTGCCCCAATCTTCTGGGAATCACCACCATCCCCTATTTTTCATAAACCACATACCCCAAGAAGGAAACTTAAGACAATCGAAATTCATACTTTGAAAATGGTTAAGTTGGATAGATCAGACCTCAATCCATAGAGATACCTCTATAGCGGTGAGTAGGTTGCTATAGTGAGGTGACGTCAACCACAAAACTCACTTAAGCAGAGTTATTATCTTTTTATCCCTTTTGGTTGAAATATCAATGAGAGAGTCTCCAAAAATTATAAAGGCTGCCGCTTATACCTTGGAGCCATGGAGAAGAGGAGAAAGATGTGTAGATGGGAAAAAACCCATGTATTTTTTAGAAATAACGCATCAGTAATCTTGACATTTAGTTGGAAATTTCATTAATTTATCCTTCCTACTATTGGTTGACATCCAGGTAAACTAACGTTAATTATATAGCATAGATTTAGATTATATATCATGAATTTAATATATGTGGATGGTAAAATTCATTTTTGGACTTTCGAGCATGAAGTTTGGATGGCTAAAACCAATTTAAAATTTTAGGTAGCGTATAATAATGGGATATTATATATTAATATTCTTGTTATGTTAGAAGTATGCTATAAATTGGTGTTTCTCTCACACAGCTCATATGCGGTGTAGTGAAAAGGACAAATTATTGGGTATTAGTTAAACTTTAAGGAAATAGATAGTATCAAGACAAGGTGTGCACGAGGGAGGGTGAGGGAGTTTTCGAATAGCCTAGGATGGTAAATCCTGGTTAAGGTCTTCGAAGCATAGCATTGCAGATATGTGGTACTTAACGCCCCACCAGCTCATATGCGGTGTAATGGTATTGTAGTTTAATCCAATTTATGCTATATGTGCATTTTAACTTCTTTGTAGTATGACTTATTAGTGCATATTATTTGGTATGGTCCTAGTAAATTTTTTTTACGGTAATTACATTAATTTGACCTACCTTACTTGATAAATATGAAATGTTTGATATTTAGAACGTTCTCACGGGCTTTTAGCGGAAAAGGTTGACAGATGGTAATTGTCGCCTACAGGTCATGTCTAGAAGGTGGAGGCATCACCCATAATGTATATGTACAAGGTTCAGGTGAGTTGGACAGTTCCATGAATGAACCAAGGAATATGCTTATATGCTTGCTTACGTATACATATTTGGAAATTTATGTGATTTGGGTACTTATCATATGTTTGTTCTGGTTGGGTCATGGATGTTGATTGAAACATTGTTGGAGTTAGGGTTGTTGAATTTGGCTATGATTTGACTGTACAATTAATTACATGTATTAACTAGGCTTAACTAAACATAACTTAGTAATATTTTGTTGATTTGTGATTCTAATCCTAACTTTTTGTTTATTGCTTGCATGATGAGTGTATTTCAGTTCGAGTATGGAATAAACTATAAGGGTGAACCATTTTTTTACTTAATTCTTACTTTTTAGTTTGGCTGACTTATTATGTTACCTCTCGTGGTAATTGTCTATGGAAAATTGGGGCTAATTAACCATCCTATGTTAGTGAGATAGGAAGGAGAACATATATGGTTATAGAGTGAATTCGGTCTGATGAATAGAGAGTCGGATGGGTAGGTCATATGTCCAAGTGGGCTTTCCCTAAGTATGTTAGGTGGTTGGTTAGGTTCTTGACCTAGGTCTATGGGTTTTTCCTGTTGTGGTGGTCCTCTTAAAGTTACATCGATCTTTGATGTAGGGATAGGCTTTGTGGTCCAGGATGGTAGAGTTGTGTACCTAATTGAAATGAGTTTTTCATTATTATTTTATCCTAAGCTTCAATAAGTGAATAAATAAAAATATGACGGAGGTGTGTGTCATAGTGACGAATTTAGAATTAATTAAAATTTATGGGTTAAATCTTTAAGGTTCTTAGCATTGAACTTGTTATTTTTTGGGTACAAAATTTGTATATAATCAATAAGAACTTCAACAAAAGTTCAACCAACTTATGAACTATCAAAATGAAAATGAAGAAGTTCAAACATAAGTTCAAATAGTTGAAGCACTTCAATAGGAAGTTCAAAGTATTTTCTGAGAAAAAACAGCAAAACCAACTTTAAGTAAAGAGATTGAAACAGAAAGAATCAAGTCCACCAAATTCATGGTATGTCCTTAAAGAATTTATTTCCCTCAAGTACTCGAGGTTATGGAATATATCTTTCCAGAATAAAATAATTCACTTCAACAAATAACAGTACCTCAAATTTGCTGAACACCGAACTAGCTTAATGGTTCTTAATCACACTAGAGTTTTAAGAAGAAGAATATGTTTTTCAGTTCAAAATTTCATACCTTTACCTGAGGAAAAATTCAATGAAAAAATGCACTATTTTGAAATGACACTTCACCTGAGCTTAGGGATGGCAATAGGGCAGTGCGGGTGCGGGTTTTAGGCTATGTGGGGCATTGTGGATTATAAACTATATGGGTACGGTGCAAGTGTGGGGCGGGTTTAAGTAAGTTTATTTTTAAATGGTGCGGGTCGGGGCGCGTTGCAGGTATATGCGAGTTTAAACTAAAAAAAAATTAAAAATTAGTATTATTCTCGTAAATCTACCTAAAAGCATATGTATTCTTCACTTAAAATTTTAAGTTACTTAAAACAACATGTATAACACTACAAATAAATAATTTTATAACTTTTTAAATTTTCTTATTCATCTTAATGAAAATTTGATATTTGATCATTCCTTGTACACGCGATACTTTCTGATAAATTCTTAGTGAAAAGTGATATAATAGAAATTGATTGTTACTATTTCCTAGTATTGAAAATATTATGATTTTCAGTGGAGTTACAATTTTATTTTATTTTTAAAAATGTGAGGCGGTGTAGGTGGGGCCGTTTTAAAATTTATAGGTTTAGAAAAACCCGCACCACACCATTGCCATCCCTACCTAAGTTGGACCTGCAGGCGTAGGTCGCATTTTGGCACAAACTAGAATGTTTTTTCAAATAAATTTTGTTTGTAGCGAAAGACGAGTGAGCGACAACGACAACGCGAGACATGTCTTGTTCTTACCTCACAACCCATATGAAGGATTGACACTTAATATGAGCATAAGAAACTTCTTTCCCCCGCCAATGTGGAAGTACTTTACTTCCTTAAAGTGACAACTCAATTCACTTTTTCCTCCATTTGTTCCCTCCATTATTCATTCACATATACACTTAAAACCCAACAGAACTCACTATATTTTTAAAGTTATGACTGATTAAAATATATATATATATATGCAATTTTAGTAGTACACTTTTAGACATAAATTTATTTGGTGTTCTTGATAGTACTGTATGTATAGATGAACTCGATATCGTAATGGTGAAAGTACTTGCAACACATTTTGACTACTAGTTTAGGTGTACGTGTATTGCGCGTGTACCTCATTTTAATGAGTTCAAACATTATACTAAATAAAATATTTGTTTAAATAATAAGGATAAATATAATAATTAAATTTAATGTCTTTTGAGTATGTAAAGATGAACAATTTATTTATTAAACCTAATTTTTATCAAAAATATTTTTAAAAGTCGATCGACATTCATCTACAATCTGTAAATTGTAAAAAAATAATACAATGATAGAGACAACTAAATAATACAATTAAGTCTAATTTTTACGCACAATTTTTTTTCAAAGTCGTCCGACACTCATCTACTACCTGTAAATAATAACAAAATAATACGATAATAAAGATATCAAAATTATACAACTAAACCTAACCCTTACATAAAAAAAATTCTCAAAGCCGACCTACATTTATCTATCACCTGTAAACTGCAATAAAATAATTAATACGATAAAAATGATATAAACAATGATACAATTAAACTTAAATTTTACACACAAAAATTTTGTCAAAACTGATCGAGATTCATCTACGCACAGTAAACTACCACAAAATAACAAACTAATAGAGATATTTCGATAATACAATTAAACCTAATCTTTACCTAAAAAAAATTTCAAAGCCGACCCATATTCATCTAGCATCTGTAAATTAAAATAGAACAATAAGATAATAAAGATATCAAAACAATACAATTAAATCTAATCTTTACACAAGAAATTCTTCAAAGTCATCTGACATTCATCTACGGTCTGTAAACTATAAAAAAAATATAACAGTGATCACAAAACTTCAATTTTGATCCAACTAATTCTTATCTGAGCGAAAATTTTGACCCTAAAGAATGATTTTGAATGAAAACACGAAAGATATATATGTACACAAATGTTGAATTCGATTATGCTGACAAAAATAGTGAAAAAGTTGAGGGTTAGAAAATCAAGCATCCACCAATCTAGATATGCAATTGAATCAAATTAGATAGACATCAATCATATTCTCCCAATAGACAAACCGGTTTGTTCGTTAGTTTAACGTAAATCTCAATATTTATAGAAATATTTCCTTAATAGAATCTTATTTTAGGAGTATTTTTCTAATTGAACACTAGAAGAAAATTTTTAGATAATTCTCCTACCATATATTTTAGGAGTCCCGTATATTTTAGAAAGTCTAGTAGAAAGGATGATATTAATTAATTCTCGTACCATATATTTTAGGAGTCTCATATATTTGAGAAGTCTAGTTAATATAATAAAAATAATTAAATAATAAATTTAAAAAAATAGTGAAAAGACAGTTTTGTGTAAAGAAGAGTTTTTAATGAAAGGAAGAAGTTCAAATCACTTTTCTAAGGGTCTTCACAATTTTAATATATTATAGATTATAGATATAGATTATAGATTATAGATATAGATATAGATATAGATTATAGATTATAGAATATAGCTATAGATTATAGATTATAAATTATAGATTATAGATTATAAATTTAGATTATACATTATACATTATAGATATATAGATATAGATTATAGATATAAATATAGATATGGACGCGTGTATTAAAAGGTGCAAGATATTTCATACGAGGGCTACGTCCAATATCACCATGAACCACCGCTGATGCCCTACCGCTACGCCGTGTTCACGATTCATTTTGAGCTAATAAATTCATCAAATTAATCCGAAATTAATTGATCGATCAGTTGTAATTATGGGAATAAGTGTGAAATAAAAGGTCAATGTCATATTTTTAACGGATTGTCGAATCGCGTGGGAAAGGTCAATGTAATATTTTTAACGGATCGTCGGATCAAGTGGGTTGGGTTGGTTTAAACGTTTTTATATATATAAAAAAAATAATGTGAACAAATTTTAATGAAAAAAATCATTTAAATCGGTTGAGTGACTTTGTAAGTAAAACACTTATAATTACATGATTTTTTGAGTAAAAATCATAGTTTGGCGTTTCTGAGAGAAGAGCTCTTAGTTGAATAACTTTAAAGTAAAAAACAAAATTGATCTTTCGACCGAGCGAGAATCTTTCGACCCAGCATAGGCTCTTGGTTATGGATTTAGGTATAAAGAAGAATAGAAAGAGGAGGAGTAAGGAGTGTAGACCTAGAATTAAGTAGGGCGGCTTGACGCCAGTAAATACGTGGGAGATAGGGGAGAAGTTGGCGGGAATGGGGGTGTGGGAGTATAGGAGAGACGTGGATAGTATGTGGGATAGGGCGGCTAGGTGCATCAGGGAGAATGCAAGTGAGGTGTTGGGTGTTTCTAGGGGCCGGGCATCATCGGGGGGATCGGTGGTGGAATGAAGAGGTGGAGAAGAAAGTGGGGACCAAGAAAGGGGCGTATGCTAAATTGGTTGAGAGTAAGGACGAAGAAGAGAAGCAGGTAACAAGCTAGCTAGGAAGGAGGCTAAGTCAGTAGTCACGGCAGCTAAGACGGCCGCTTTTGAGAGCTTGTATGCAGGGTTACAGGGGAAAGGAGGGGAGAAAAAGTTGTTTAAACTCGCTAAGGCTAGGGAGAGGAAGGGTCGTGACCTCGATCAGGTGAGGTGCATTAAGGGGGAGGATGGTAGAGTGTTGGTGGAGGACGACCACATTAAGAATAGATGGCAGTCGTACTTTCATACGCTCTTGAATAACGAAGGGGATAGCGCTATTGTGTTAGAGGAACTGGAGCACTCAGAGGAGTGTCGAGATTTTAGCTACTGTAGACGTTTTAAGGTAGAAGAGGTTAGAGAGGCTGTTCGCAGGATGCAAAGGGGTAGGGCGACGGGGCCGGATGAGATACCGGTGGAGTTTTGGAAGTTCGTTGGAGAGCCTGGTGTAAGGTGGTTGACTGGATTGTTTAATGAAATCTTCAAGACGGCAAAGATGCCCGAGGTTTGGAGGTGGAGTACCATGATCCCTCTCTATAAGAATAAGGGTGACATCCAGAGTTGGAATAACTATAGGGGGATTAAGTTATTGAGCCACTCTATGAAGATTTGGGAGAGAGTGGTCGAGGTGAGGCTGAGATGGATAGTGTCTATTTTGGAAAACCAGTTTGGATTTATGCCGGGCCGCTCGACGACGGAGGAAATTCACCTGGTGCGGAGGTTGGTGGAACAGTATAGGGAAAGGAAGAAGGACCTGCACATGGTGTTTATCGACTTGGAGAAGGCTTACGACAAAGTCCCCAGGGAGGTGCTTTGGAGATGCTTGGAGGTGATTAGAGTACCGCTAGCATATATCAGAGCAATTAAGGATATCTATGATGGAGCGAAAACTCAGGTGAGGACGGCGGAAGGAGACTCAGAGCATTTCACTGTCTTGACAGGATTGCATCAGGGATCTACTCTTAGTCCTTTTTTGTTTGCGTTGGTGATGGATGTGTTGACGCGGCGTATTCAAGGGAAGGTGCCTTGGTGTATGCTTTTTGCAGACGATGTAGTTCTGATAGATGAGACTCGAGGGGGTGTGAATGACAAATTAGAGGTGTGGAGGCAAACTCTTGAGTCTAAAGGGTTCAGGGTGAGCAGAAGCAAGACAGAGTATGTGAAATGCAAGTTTAATGACGTGAGGCGGGAGAATGAGGTAGTAGTGAAGCTGGAATCACAGGAGGTATGTAAGAGGGATAGTTTCAAGTATCTCGGGTCCGTGATCCAAAGTAACGGTGAGATTGACGAGGATGTCTCGCACCGTATTGGGGTGGGATGGATGAAGTGGAAGCTCGCGTCGGGGGTGTTGTGTGATAAGAAGGTGCCACCCAAGCTGAAAGGCAAATTCTACAGGGTGGTAGTCCTCCCAGCCATGTTGTATGGAGCGGAGTGTTGGCCAGTTAAGAACTCCCACATCCAAAAAATAAAGGTGGCAGAAATGCGGATGTTGCGCTGGATGTGTGGGCTGACTAGAGGGGATAGAGTTCGGAATGAGACTATCCGGGAGAAGGTTGGTGTGACTCCAGTGGAGTGCAAGATATGGGAAGCCCGATTGAGATGGTTTGGACACTTGAAGAGGAGGGGCATGGATGCTCCGGTTCGTAGGTGTGAGAGGCTAGCGTTGGATGGGTTTAGGCGGGGTAGGGGTAGGCCGAAGAAGTACTGGGGTGAGGTGATTAGGCGGGACATGGAGCAGTTACAGCTCACCGAGGACATGACCCTAGATAGGAAGGTCTGGAGGACGCGAATTAGGGCAGAAGACTAGAGCCGGTTTGGGCCGCTAGTGTAGGGAATTACCTGGTGGGGATTTTATTCTTGTTATGATTCCGTGTTCCATGTTTTATTACGAATCTGTGTGCTTTCCTCTGTTTTCTAATACTTATGGGTGCAGTATTTATGTTATGTAATCTAGTTCTGTGCTTTACTATGAGTTTGTGTGGAATCTCGTGACTTGAGCCGGGGGTCTATCGGAAACAACCTTTCTACTTCTTTAGAGGTAGAGGTATGGACTGCGTACATCTTACCCCCCAGACCCCACTAGGTGGGAATACACTGGGTTTATTGTTGTTGTTGTTGTCCAATTAAAAATACTAAGATAATACATGCAAAAAGCTTTTGCATGCACACGACCAATAATACAGATCATGGTAAGAAGCCACTTTTACTTAAAGAGCATGATAAGAATTATCCCCGTGAAAGATATTTTTCATGATAGGTTGATTATATTTTGTTTTTAGTAGATACTATACTTGCAAGCTATTTTCTTTGACTTCTACTCTTTTAATCTTTTTTAGTTCTTTTCTTAATGATTATTGTGTTGTTTTGTGTGGATATCACTTTGGTTCTTGACAAGAAACGCTTCCTCTTTTAATGAAATTTATGTGTGGTAGATTAGAGTTGTGGATTAATTAAGATGCAACTTTAAGGTTTATATATTTTAACTATAAATGATTTCTTAGTTATACTTTTATTGAATTGTGGAAGTATTTTCAACATTGCTTTGCCACTGATCAAGATATTCGTGCATCGCACAAATATAGAACTGGTATCGATATAAAGTTGAAACATAAATCCGGTGATGTAACACGTATTAATGCCAAGAATCTTATTTATCTTCTCATTTTTTTTTAAACTTTTTCCTATTTTTGCTCACCTATGTGCTACTAAAATCTATACATGGTAGATTAAAGTGGTGGATTAATTAAGATGCAACTTTATGGATTATATATTTTTTGACTATAAATGATTTCTTAGTTATACTTTTATTGAATTGTGGCAGTATTTTTAATATTGCTTCGCCACTGAAGATATTCGTGCATCGCACGAATATAGAAACTAGTATCGATATAAAGTTGAAACATAAATCCTGTGATATAACACGTATTAATGTCTAGAATCTTATTTATCTTCTCATTTTTTTTTAACTTTTTCCGGGTTTTTTTTATCACCTATGTGCTATTAAAAAAAATCTATGCAAACTACAATTATTGTATCTTGTAAAAGAATAGAAGAAGTAGGAATCAAAAGCAAAAGACGACAGGAACTAGAAGAAGTAAAATCAGAAGAAGAAAGTTAAAGAAGAATGAATCACAATATTTTAAAAGAATTTTTAACCTAAATTTAATATATTTTCCAATTAGATCTCTTAGCTTGTATGGATGTGGTAATTTTTTCTTGTTCTCACCTCTTTATCTTTTTCCATTAAAATATATACACTGTATTTGTATGAAAAAACAAATGACAGTTTTTTATGAAAGTAAGGCACGTTTAACTATTTATTTATAAGAGTTGAATGTTTTGTTAAGATGTATGTCTTTTCTTATGATAAGTTAGGCATGTGAATAAATAGCATAATGTCCTCTTTATTGTTTACTATCACAATAATGCAGGATTTCACACAAGTTTTGAAGGTTGTTTTCTACGATGTTTGTAGAAGATTCCCGCACTGAAATATTCTTTGCCCTAATTTCTTTGTTTATATAGAACTGTGGGCGATGCAATTTTATTCAATTTAAATTCGTACAAAATTCGAATTATATTAAATTCAAAATATATTAGTCCCGAATAAATATTACGGATTAATATAATTGAATTAATTATTTAAGTTCAAATAGGTATGGATTTAAATAAGGCCCAATATTTATTGGGTTAGTCTATTAGTTTGGGCTACAAATGATGAGCCCACTTTACTAAGCCCAAAATATTGTCATATTTTAGAGGCCCAAATAAGCACCACATGTCAAATGACATGGCATGCCAAGTCAAGTGAAGGAGCCAATAGGATCGTGCCACATGTCAAACTGATGCAGTAGACCCATGAAATAAAAGCCCATAAAAGGTGTCACATCACCTAAATCTGATTGGTCAAAGGAAGTCCATATTCATCATGACTCTTTCTTTCCTAAAACTATAAATAGGGGCCTCATAATTCAGAAAAAGAAACCCCCAGAACTCTTACAAGTAGCGAGAGAAAGCTCGTGGATCAAACTCCGCAATTTCTCTAAAAAACTCAAGCAGTCAAAGCAAGTTCATCAAGATTCAAGATCAAGACCGCAATATTCAAGAACAAGCTCAAAAGCCCTTGAATTCAAGAACAAGTCAAGATCAAGTCCCTCAAATCAAGAAATCAAGTTCAAATTTAAGATCAAGCTCGAAGCCCTTGAATTTATATTTGAAAAGGTGAATCAGAGGATTCATAGAGATTGTAATACCCGCATTGAAATTAATAAAATTGATTATTGCAATATTTTCTTGTGTCGAATTATTTATTGTTTGGCCTCGAAAATTTTATTGTCCAACAAATTCTGGCACGCCCAGTGGGACGATCTCTGCCTCTCATCTCAACTTTTCATACTTTAAAGTTTAACAACAACAAAATGACTTCTAAGAAGGTCAATTCTCAATCAATTGCTGCCAAGGTTGCAGATTCAAAGTTCTCTGCTGAAGAAGAAAGCATCCTTGGTGTTACTTTCGGAACTATGGGAGCTGTCATAAGAAGCAAGACAGGCTTGCTAAGACAATAAACATATCCAGTGTCGTCTGCTCCAGGTTCGGTTTTTGGATCTTCAACCTCAAAAGGAACGAAGTTCAATGCAAGTGCTTCAGAAGGAGGAAGCAGTGCGGCCGAATCGCTGAAAAAGACTCTAGCTCTACTTGAGCATTTCGATTTCAAATACTCTCGAGCCAAGAACGATGGTCGTTCAACAATTACGTCATCTTCACTTACACCACATAAGCTAAGCACTTCATGGATCAACTTATGTAATAACCCATGTTACTCTCCAATGTCTCCGATAATCATGCAAGCAATGGTAATTGATGCCTCGTCTATGGAGGAATAGCTTACGAATTTGACAAAGGCAATTGAAGGTCTGACCAACTATGTTCAGAATTAAAAAGCTAGAATTGATAAGATAGTGGATAAGGTAGAAGGCTTAATAGACAAAGAATCTAGCCATGCACCAGGAAAAGCTCCAGCGGTTCATGAGATAGAAAATCCTGTGAAACAAACACCATCGACTAAAGAGGTGCAAGTTTCTTTTGAGGCAATGATCCCGATTGGACAATTGAGGGAATTTATTGAAGGGACCCTCAAAGATAAGTATGATGTTGTCACCAAGTCTTCCCTTACATATGCCAAGACTTACACTACAAGAATAGATAGCCTCAAAATACCTACTGGCTATCAACTCCCCAAATTTCAACAATTTGAGGGAAAAGGTAACCCAAAATAATATGTCGCACACTTTGTAAAGACATATAATAATACTGGAACTTACAGTGACTATCTTTTCAAGTAGTTTGTTCGTTCCCTAAAGAGAAATGCCTTTGATTGGTATACATACCTCGAGCCTAACTCCATCGATAGTTGGGAGCAATTGGAACACGAGTTCCTAAATTGGTTTTATAGCACAAAACATAGAGTGAGCATGATAGAGCTCACAAATAATCCACAAAGAAAGAATAAGCCAGTCATCGACTTCATCAATCGATGGAGAAATGGGAGTCTAAACTGTAAAGATAGGCTCAGTGAAGCTTCTGCAATAGAGATGTGTGTTCAAGGAATACACTGGGGACTTCTCTATATCTTGCAAGGAATTCAACCAAAATCCTTTGAAGAGTTAGCTATTCGTGCTCATGACATGGAGTTGAGCATATCTTCTGCTGAAAAGGAAGGAGCGCTTATTCATGGCCCTCGAAGGGGAAAAAAAAAGTAGGAACCCAAATGATGGCGCAAGTTTGTTCCCAAAAAATGAAAACAAGGAGTCCATGAATGTTTATGTGTCTCTTGTGAAGGTCACCACAAAGGTAAGCAAGAAGCAAAGTGTGAAGATAACTTATGGAGCACGTCCAAATCAAAAAACTTTAAAGGGGATGCAAGAAAAGGAATATCCCTTCCTTGATTCTGATGTTTCTGAGATTTTTGATGAATTCCTTGAGCATAAGCTCATTGAACTCCCAGAGATGAAGCATCCCAACGAAGCTGAAAGGACCAATGACCCTAATTATTGCAAATATCATAGGCTCATAAGTCATTCTTTGGAAAAGTGATTTGTCTTTAAAGATAAAGTCATACAACTGACAAAAGAGAAGAAGATCTTCTTCGACAATGAGACGACCAGTTCTCATTAAATCTCTATTACTTTTGGCTCGCTCGACCTAGTCCAAATATGTGTTGAAGAGCATAATGAGAAAATATTAGAGCCTGACAGGTCTTCAGTTAATGAATGATGAAGGTTGGACTCTAGTGACGAGGTGCAGATGCAGGAGGATGAGTCTACAAAAGAAGTCATTCGAGCAGCCAACTAGAAGGAGAATGGTAAAAAAACCAAGGAAACATAAGTTGGTTGAATTCCTAAAGAAGACGAGGGTGACTGAGTTTCACCACCAAAAACCTCGACGTCCGATGACTTTAGAGGAATTCTTATCGAGTTGGTTTCGTGTAAAGACTGCCCAAGTCAACCTTGAGGCATCTTGTTTTAATACAGCCAAAGAGGGGACAAAGGGTGAGAATCTACCCATAGAGGTTATTTCACCTTTCGAAAAGCTTGTTGAAATTCTTGGAAAAGAGGCACATGTGTGTGATACAAAAATCACATTCACAAATAACGATCTTCTACATGGTGAGGCCCTACATAACCGTCCCTTATACATAGTGGGTCAAATTCTAGAAAAGAAGATCAACAGAATCTTGATAGAAGAGGGGTCTAGAGTCAACATCCTGCCTATCCGCACGATGAAAGAACTTGGCATCGCTACTAGCGAACTGGACAAAATCCGTATAATGATCCAAGGCTTCAATCAAGGGGCCCAGAGGGCCATGGGATGTATCAAGTTGGGGATTCGTATGGATGATTTTCAATCAAAACCATTGATGCATGTGATCGATGCCAAAACTTTATACAATATATTACTTGGTAGGACTTGGGTGCATGAGAACAAAATTATCTCATCCTCTTACTATCAATGCTTGAAGTACCTCGAAGGCGGAGTGTAAAGAAAGATAATTGCCTATGACAATCCATTCACTGAAGCTGAGTCATATTTTGCCGATGCAAAATTCTACATAAAAAAACATGTTGTGGATGAGAAAAGGGTTGAAGATGTCACCAAGACCAAGTGTAACAATCTTGCATCTAAGAAGGTCGTGGTGATTGTCGAAAAAGTCTCCACCAAGAAGACTCTCTCCACTTTAAATAAAGAAGTTGTCACTTCTATGAAAAAGAAGGCAACTCTCATTCTTCGTTACGTACCAAAGGTAAGGAAAGAAAAAGATCACCCATCGGATTCTCAAGATAATATGCTAAAGGGGATAACTTTACCTATCAGGAATATTGATGCAATAAATCCATCCTCAAGACTTCTTGAAGAGTCAGTGGCTCAAAATCTTCCATAAGATATGACACTTCCTACGAAGCGTACGAAACAGGGCTTTGATACAAGTGCATACAAGCTATTTGTAAAGGGCGGATACAATCATAATGAGCCATCAAGGTTAGGAAAACATCTATCAGAGGGTACAACCAGGCAGGCACGTGAAGGCCTAGGATACACGCAGCCATCTCCAATTCGCATCTCTGTAAGAAGGGCTATCAGTAATTATATTTTTTTGGAAGAAGAATCCACTGCTGCTAATAAAAGATCATCTGTATTTGACCGACTTGGAGGGTTAACTGCAAGAACTTCTGTGTTTGAAAGGTTGGGACCTCTAAATAAGAAGAAAAATAACAAGTGTAAGAGAAGTTGTCAAAGCACGATGATGTACTCTACACTTAAAATACAGAAGGATTTCCAAAGTTTGATTCCTTCTACAATGAAGCGACAGACGGAACTGGTAGTTTCATACAATGAGGTGCTAAAACCAAAGGTGCATACTGTGTTTTATACCAAGCAACACAAAAAAGATGAAGAGAGTGTTGGCTCCTCATATCATGTTACAACCCAGAACGAGAAAGATGTCTCATCTAAAATAAAGGTTGATGAAGAGATAGAAGATGCCTTTTGGTGTTATCATATATCCATAACAACGCTGATCCTCAAGAGGAGAAAGATACTAGAGATGCTTCATCGTAACTTGAAGAAGGAGTAAAGGCCATAATAGATCCCTTGAAGGAAGTTAATCGTAGAACTGATGAAGAACCAAGACCAACTTACCTGAGTGAATTTCTAGAAGTTGAGGAGGAAATTGCTTATATGGACATACTCAAAGAATATATGGATGTCTTTTCCTGGAGCTATAAGGAAATGCCTGGCTTAGATCCAAAAGTAGCGGTCTATCAGTTAGCAGTCAAGAATGGTGCCCATCCTGTTAAGCATGCCCAAAGATGCTTTAGGCCGGAGTTGGTTCCACTAATCGAAAATGAAGTTAACAAACTCATTAAAGCTAGCTTTATTCGTGAAGTCAAATATCCTATGTGGATTTCAAGTATTGTTCTAGTATAGAAGAAGAATGTTCAAATTTGATTTTGTGTTAACGTTCGAGATCTCAACAACGCATGCCCTAAGGATGATTTTCCACTCCCCATACCGGATTTAATGATTGATGCCACCACTAGTTATGAGGCAATGTCCTTCATGGATAGTTCATCCGACTATAATCAAATCTGTATGGCACCAAAGAATAAAGAACTCACTATATTTTGTACGCCAAAAGGTACTTATTGCTATAAGGTGATAGTTTTTGGTTTGAAGAATACTGGTGCCACTTATCAAAGGGATATGCAGAACATCTTTGACGGCCTTCTCTATAAAAATATTGAATGTTATGCGGATGATCTAGTGGTGAAGTCAAGAAACAGAGACAACCACTTAAAAGACCTAAGAATGGTATTCGAGTTACTTCGAAGATATCAACTTAGAATAAATCCATTGAAGTGTGCCTTTAGTATTACTTCAAGAAAGTTTCTTGGCTTCAATGTACGATACCGAGGAATTAAAATTGATCAAGCCAAGGTTGATGAAATTTTAAAGATGCCCGAACCTCAAAATATTCATGAGCTAAAAACCCTTCAAGGAAGGCTTGCATACTTAAGGAGGTTCATCTCAAACCTGGCTGAAAAATGTCAACCATTTAGTCATCTCATGAAGGAGGACAATCCCTTCGAATGGGACCAAGCTTGTAGTAATGTCTTTGAGAGTATTAAATCATATTTAATGAAGCCACTAGTTCTTGTAGTACCCATACCTAGGAAGCCATTGATACTCTACATCATGGCACAAGAGAGGTCAGTTGGAGCACCACTGGCTCAAGAAAATAGTGAAGGCAAAGAAAACTCACTTTACTATCTGAGCAAAATGATGACACCAATGAGCTGAAGTATTCTCCAATTGAAAAGTTATATTTGGCATTGGCTTTCTCTATCCAAAAGATGAAACATTAGTTTCAAGCTGATGTTGTCCGTCTCGTGTCTAGGGCAAATCCCATCAAGTTTGTGATGTCAAAACTAGTCCTAAGTGACTGACTTGCAAGATGGTACCTTCAATTTCAACAGTTTGATATTGTGTATGTTCCCCAAAAGGCTGTAAAAAGACAAGCATTGGCTGACTTCTTGGTAGATCACCCAATACCTGATGACTGGGAGCTGAGCGATGAACTCTCTGATAAAGATGCAATGGTTGTTGAAGTTAGATCCCCATGGAAGATGTACTTTGATGGTGCCACACATTGAGATAGCGTTGGTGCCCGTGTGGTGTTCGTCACTCCACAAAAAGAGGTCATCTCATACTCTTTTACCCTAACAAATCATTGCTCTAATAATATTTCTGAATATCAAGCTTTAATACTTGGACTTGAGATGACATTTGACATAAAACAACTGCAATTACAAGTCTTTGGTGACTCCCAATTGGTGATCAAACAGCTTTTGGGAAGCTATGAAGTCAGAAAGCCTGACCTACGACCATATCATGATTATACACAGAAGTTGATGGGGTGGCTTGGAGGATTAACCTTCCAACATGTGCCAAGGAGAGAAAATAAGCAAGATGATGCCTTAGCTGCGTTGGCCTCAACCTTAACTCTTCCAAATTAGAAGCGAGTTACTATCCGCCAAGAATGGGAAGTACCTCCGTCAAATGATGATGTAGAAAACAAAGTTGAATACCTCGTTTCCGTGTCTGAAGTTGTAAAAGAAGATTGGCGATAACCTATCATTGATTACTTATGTTATGGGATACTTCCAGAAGATCCAAGGAGAAAGACTGACATTCGTTGTTGTGCACCTCGCTTCCTTTACTACAAAGACATACTGTACAGAAGATCATTTGAAGGAGTACTCTTACAGTGTTTAGGAGAGGAAGAAGCAATTCATACTTTGCAAGAAGTGCACTCAGGAGTTTGTGGATCACATCAGTCTAGATCGAAGCTCTATTTTCACATTAAAAGGATGGGATATTATTGGCCAACGATGGTGAAAGATTGCTTGGACTATGCTAGAAGTTGAAAAGCTTGCCAATTCCATGTAAATTTTATACATCAACCTCCAGAGGTTCTACATCCAACTGTAGTGTCTTGGCCATTCAATGCTTGGGGAATAGATATTGTTGGTCTACTACCAAAGTCTTCTGGTGGACACTTATACATCTTGGCCGTGACAAATTACTTCTCAAAATGGACCAAAGTTGTTGCTCCCAAGCAAGTAAAGAAAGAAAATATTGCGAGGTTCATCCGAGTGAATATCGTCTACCGCTTTGGAATCCCTCAGTACATAATAACTGACAATGGAAAGCCATTTGATAACAAGCTAATGAACAAAATCTGTGACCTCTTTGGTTTCAAGAAACGCAAATCTTCTATGTACCATGCTACCACCAATGGTCTAGCCAAAGTATTCAATAAGACTTTATGCAACTTGTTGAAGAAAGTCATCTCCAAATCCAAATGAGACTAGCATAAGTGGATAGAAGAAGCTTTGTGGGCGTATAGGACAACTTACTATACAACGATGCAAGAAACTCCGTACTCACTTGCTTTTGGAGTTGAAGCAGTTCTACCACTTGAGCATTAAATACCTTCTTTGAGACTGGTCATTCTAGAAGGGCTCACTAATGAAGAAAATGCTAAGTTGTGTCTTGCGGAGTTAGAAGATCTTGATGAGAAGAGGCTGGAGGCTCAACAAAATCTTAAATGTTATCAAGCCTCGCTATCTCGTTCTTTCAAAAAAAGGGTTCGCTTAAGTTGCTTCCAAGTTAGAGATCAAGTCCTTGCAGTAAGAAGGCCCATTATCACTTCTCATAAGTCTAGGGGGAAATTCAACCCAAAGTGAGATGGACTGTATGTCGTACAAGAGACATATTCAAACGGTACTTATAAGCTTGTCGATGCAGATGGCGTGAGGATTGGCCCCATCAACGCCAACTTCTTGAAGAAGTACTGTTCTTAAAGAAAGATAACACTCCTTAAGTCACGAGTATAAACTGCATGTACATTCCTTGAGGCACGAGTATAAACTACATGTACACTCCTTGAGGCACGAGTATAAACTGCATGTACACTCCTTGAGGCACGAGTATAAACTGTATGTACACTCCTTAAGGCACGAGTATAAACTGCATGTACACTTCTTAAGGCACGAGTATAAACTGCATGTACACTCCTTAAGGCACCAGTATAAACTGTATGTACACTCCTTAAGGAAAGAGTAAAAACTACATGTACACTCCTTAAAGCATGAGTAGAAACTGTATGTGTACTCCTTAAAGAACGAGTAGAAACTGCATGTACACTCCTTAAGGCACCAGTAAAAGCTGCATGTACATTCCTTAAGGAACGAGTATAAACTGCATGTACACTTTTTAAGGCATGAGTATAAACTGCATGTACACTCCTTAAGGTACGAGTATAAACTGCGTGTACACTCCTTAAGGCACGAGTATAAACTGCGTGTACACTTCTTAAGGCACGAGTATAAACTGTATGTTCACTCCTTAAGGCACGAGTATAAACTGCATGTGCACTCCTTAAGGCACGAGTATAAATTGGATGTCCACTCCTGACCCGTAAGAGTATAAACTGTGTACGGCTAAAAAAAATGAAAGTCCGCTAGGTTGAAAACCTGGAAAGAAGCGGTCTAGGCAAAAGTTAGGGCAGAAGAAAAAAAATACTCACCCAAAACTACATTGTGACTTGATCCTCTTTAATAAGGTACGTAGGCGCTTGGAATTTCATTCTGAGTTCAATTTCACGAGTTTCAAAAAGAAAATATATATTTATACAGTATCTACCATATGGATACCAAGTATAAAATTATTCTAATTAAATATTGGACTTACTCTAAATATTTGTAACTCAATGGGGGCAACCTGTCGAAAAGAAAGAGAGTTCCTTCAATAGGATTTGGAATGACAAAGTTCTCCAAGCCTATAACTAAAAGGACCTCAAAATTTACATGCCTTAAGGTGGACAAGATTTCTTCATTTTCACCTTAAGCATGCCTCTAACGATTTTATCCTTAAAGGATATTGAAATTTTCATGCCTTAAGGTGGACAATATTTGTTCCTTTGTACCTTAAGCTGACCTCTTACGGGTTTATCCTTAAAGGATATCAAAATTTTCATGCCTTAAGGTGGATAAGATTTGTCCTTTTGCACCTTAAGTTGTCCTCTAATGGGTTTATCCTTAAAAGGATATCAAAATCTCTATGCCTTAAGGTGGACAAAATTTGTCCCTTTGCACCTTAAGTTGACCTCTAACGAGTTTATCCTTATAAAGATATCAAAATTTTCATGCCTTAAGGTGGACAAAATTTTTTCCTTTGCCCCTTAAGCTGGACTCTAAAAGATTTATCCTTAAAAGGATATCAAAATTTTCATGCCTTAAAGGTGGAAAAAATTTGTCTCTTTGCACCTTAAGATAGCCTCTAACGGGTTTATCCTTAAAAGGATATCAAAATTTTCATGCCTTAAGGTGGAAAAAATTTGTCCCTTTGCACCTTAAGGTGGCCTCTCACGGGTTTATCCTTAAAAGGATATCAAAATTTTCATGCCTTAAGGTGGACAAAATTTGTCCCTTTGCACCATAAGCTGGCCTCTAACGGGTTTATCCTTAAAAGGATATCAAAATTTTCATGCCTTAAGGTGGACAAAATTTTTCCCTTCGCACCTTAAGCTAACCATTGTAAAGGGCCCATACTTAGAGAAGACCATTGCATAAATGCATCAGTAAAGGGCCCATACTTAAGAGAAGATCATCGCATAAATGCATCAATAAAGGGCCCATACTTAGAGAAGATCATCGCATAAATTTATCAGTGAAAGGGCCCATACTTAAAGAAAACTATGACATCTTCAAGCAAAGTCTTTCGGTCCTAAGGTGACAGAGGGAAAATTGAACTCTTACCACTTTAAGCCGGCCAATTATGCGTAAGTTTAAGTCTTAAGGTGAAAGAGGCGAATTTAAACTCTTACCACCTTAAGCTGGCCAATGGTTGGATATTTCATATTTATTTAAACCCTGCAAAAAAAAAAAAGAGAGAGGAAACAAGAAGAAAGTAAAAACACAAATAGAAAGGATATTACCTGTCAGAGCGTTGCGATCTTGAAAATTGTATATCACCAACTTGGATTGAGGCAAGATTCCTTGATAAGAATAAAACTCTCAAAATCTAGTTTGAGGTAATCAAATCATCCTTTGGTGGTGATGGTCCCACATCAAGATATAAATTATTTAGGGAAGCAATGCAAATCTGAAATCCTCTGTTAGATAGCATATAAGATCAAATTCGAAAAATCATCTGGAACAATCCAAAAAATGATAAAATCCAAATTTTGGATATGTTATACATGCATATTTCCTACATCTTTAGGATCAAGCGGATCATAATTTTGATGCTCTCACATTGAGATATAATATTTTTGGTGATGTCGCATAAATCTGAAATTGTTGATGCATCAAAACTCAATGTTGATTTCGGGATAACACCTGAAAATATCTCGACTGTATTAAATTATGAATTTTAGATATGTTATAGATATTTGTATCTAGTTTTATTATAATCAAGCGGCTTGTGATATCATCCTTTCTACTTCAGGATATAAAAGTTTTAATAAAGACAGGCAGATCTGAAATTTTCAGCATGATAAAATTCAGGGCTAACTTAAAAAAATTATCAAGATTTATATTGAAGGAATTTAAAACTTAATTTTGGATATGTTATATATCTCTAAGTCTATTTTCTGGAATATCAAACGGTTCACAATTTTGATATTCCTACAATTAGATATGAATTTTCTACCACTAACATGCTAGGCTGAAAAAAAAGTGACGAAAATAAGAGAAAAGTAGGAGGGAAAGAAATTACCTCAATATAGTTGATGGCTTGAAAACGCCAAAATTGATATTAAAAAAGTGGGGAAATTACCTCCTTTTATGGAGTTGTAGGATGGATGTTTTCTTCTCCAATATAAATTCAGATTGGAATAACTTTCATCTCCAAATTCAAATTGGAGATTATTTCTTTCTCCAATATAAATTCAGATTGGGATAGCTTCCATCTCCAAATTCAAATTGGAGATTATTTCCTTTTCCCATACAAATTCAAATTGGAGGTTATTTTCTTCTCCCATACAAATTCAATTTGGATGTTGATTTCCTTCTTCCATACAAATTCAAATTGGAGGTTGTTTCCTTCTCCCACACAAAGTTAAATTGGAGGTTGTTTCCTTCTCCAATCTAAGTTTAAATCGAAAGAATTTTATTCCTGGTTAAGTAACGCAATGAAAAAGTCTTCCAAAACTGTTTGAAATTGGATATCATGCCTCACCAACGGGTCTTAAGTATAGATATTCGTGGAAAAAAAAGTAAGAGAGCTTTGAGAGACAATGTCAATATGGCTTGGCTTTAAAGTTTTTGAATGAGGTGTTCTTATGTATGGAAAATTGTTGAAGCACGAAGGAAACATGTTTAAATAATCATACTTCAAGGCTAGTCTCCAAAATATTAAATGTCTCGATAAGTCTTGAAGTAGGGGGCATTTGTGGGTGATGCAATTTTATTAAATTTAAATCCGTACAAAATTCGGATTATATTAAATTCAAAATATATTATTTCCGAATAAATATTATGAATTAATTATTTAAGTCAAAATAGGTATGGATTTAAATAAGGCCCAATATTATTGGGTTAGTCCATTAATTTGGGCTACAAATGATGAGCCCACTTTACTAAGCCCAAAATATTGTCATATTCTAGAGGCCCAAATAAGCAGCATGTGTCAAATGTGTGGCATGCCAAGTCAAGTGAAGGAGCCAATAGGATAGTGCCACATGTCAAACTGATGCAGCAAGCCCATGAAATAAAAGCACATAAAAGGAACCACATCACCTAAAACTGATTGGTCAAAGAAAGTCCATATTCATCATGACTCTTCCTTTCCTACAACTATAAATAGGGGCCTTATAAATCAGAAAAAAGGACCCCCAGAACTCTAACAAGTAGCGAGACAAAGCTCGTGGATCAAACTCCGCAATTTCTCTAAAAATCTCAAGTAGTCAAAGCAAGTTCATCAAGATTCAAGATCAAGACCGTAATATTCAAGAACAAGCTCAAAATCCCTTGAATTCAAGCACAAGTCAAGATCAAGTCCCTCAAATAAGGAAATCAAGTTCAAATTCAAGATCAAACTCGAAGCCCTTGAATTTATATTTGAAAAGGCGAATCAGAGAATTCATAGAGATTGTAACACTCGCATTGAAATTAATAAAATTGATTGTTGAAATATTTTCTTGTCCTGAATTATTTATTTTTCGGTCTTGAAAATTTTATTGTCCAACAAGAATGAATTTATCCCCAACCCCAAGGGTAGAAGTCAGGCGGCTCAATAAATTTGGTGGCCTAAAGCCAACTCTTAATAAAAATTTTTAGATATATTTCAACAAAATTAGCTTGTGTGTGCAACTTATGCGGCTTACGTACATATCGTGCGACGTACGTGCATTTCATGCGTCATATGTGCTTTTTATTGCCATTTAGTAAAAATATTTTAGAATCACATAGATATTATCGTTAAAATTTTTGTGTGATATTCTGCCATTGTGAACTATCTTCAAACTTAAAAATGGGGGTTCTAAAAATGTTGGAGGCCCAAGCCATTACTTTAGCGACTTTACGGTATAGCCGCCCTGGTGAAGTTGACATGTTATTAAGAGGCAAGCGCTCATCATATTTTAAGAAGGATAACAAATTATTATGTGAATTTCTAGCTCTAATTATAAAAAATTAATGACCAGGACAAAATGTAAATGCTTTTTCTAATCTCTTTGTATTTATGAACGCCTTTAATTTCAAGTGACAATATCTTGTAACATGTTAACTACTAATATTGATTATCAAGACATACAGTGTTCTGGACCCTTGAGCCATTTACAGTTATAACTTTTTATATGCACGCATTATTTAATTGTAGAATTTGAAAGGATTCTCCATAATTAGTGTTGAAAATCATCTGAGTCAACTCAGTAGGGACAAAAACTGACTACACTGAATAGTAAGAAAAACTGTATTTTGATTATTGTGTTGAAAGAGCAAAAGTTAGCTTCATTGATAAGCTGAAAAGTTACATAATGTGACTACTATGCTTGGTATTTATAGACTCATATGAGTCACACTTGATCTCCTAGAACCTTCTAATAACTACTCCTAACAACTTGCATAACTACACAACTTAACTAATTGCCTAGAGTAGCTAAATCAGTAAAACAATAAAACAGTGAAAATTGTTTTATTGCATCAGAAAGTTAATGCTATAATATACATTTTAAAACTCCAGGGTGAAAATTGTTAAGAACACGAAACTTTCCTAGAAGATGTAAGTGTTGGTCTTGAGTCAGTCTCTTGGTAAGAATATCTACAACTTGATGAGTTGTGGGAACATATACAGTCTGCACAAGCCCTTTCTTGATCTTATCTCTTATAAAGTGGCAATCAATCTCAATATATTTTGTCTTTTCATGAAAAATGGGGTTGGCTACTAGTTAGATTGCAGACTTACTATTATGGAAGAGTGTGATAGGCTTATTGACAGGCATGTTTAATTCTATAAATAATTCTGTCAACCATGTGATTTTTGCTAAAGCCAAAGCCACGCTTCTATATTCTTCTTTAACTGAGCTTCTAGATACAGTATGTTGCTTCTTGGACTTCTAGGTTATCAAGGATTCACCAAAATACATCACATATCCTAGACAGACCTCTTTGTATTTAGACATGCTGCCCGGTCTGAGTCACACCAACACACAAGATCTGCATTAGGTTGAGCCTTAAGTCAAACACCCTAGTCTACTATTTCTTTAAAGTATCTGATTACCCTGTTAGTAGCTTATAAATAAGAACTTTTAGGTTGTTGTATAAATTGACTGAAGGTTTCCATAGCATAGCTAATATCAGGTCTTGTTATGGTTGCTTACATTACCTTCCCAACTAGTCTTTGATAAGAAGTAAGGTCCTTGAGAGCATCATCACCTGTGGCACCTGTTGCTTTATCAAACTCAACTAAGGTTAGCTTGACATTAAATTCTAATAGGGTAGGTGCAGGTTTATCCCCAGCTAATCCAATCTCTGAAATAAGCTCCCAAATATACTTTCTATGATTTAATATGACCCCAGCTGCAGATCTTAACACTTTTATTCCCAAGAAATATTTGAGCTCTCCCATATATTTGAGCTTAAACTACTGATGCAAGGTTTTTTTTACTTCATTAATCATAGTAATACTGTCACCAGTGATGAGAGATCATCCATATAAACCAAGATTACAACCATGCTTTCTTCCTTCTTTAATGTAAACAAAGAATAGTCATATGTGCTCTGGGCAAATCCTGCATGAATCAAGGCTACAGTGAGCTTGATGTTCCATAGTCTTGAAGCCTACTTAAGCCAATATAATGACTTGATAAATCTATAAACTCTATTTTATCTTCCTTATTTAAAGCCTTCTGGTATCTCTATATAAACTTCTTAATCCAGAACACCTTGAAGAAAGGCATTATAGACATCCATCTGGTACATACACCATCCCTTGGAGACTTCCAATGCAATGATACACCTGACAGTAACCATCTTATCCATAGGAGAAAAGTATCATGATAGTCCATCCCCTCTTGTTGGTTGTAGATCTTGGCTAATAATCTTGCTTTAAACCTCTCCACTTCTCCATTAGCTTTATATTTTATTTTATACACCCATTTTGATACTATGATGTTTTTTTCTTGAGGCATATAAATTACCTCCCAATTATAATTATTTTCAAGTGCTTTGATCTCTAACTTCATAGCCTCAATCTAATTTTCATCCTTGATAGCCTAGCTATAGTAAGTTTGGGGTTCAACCAGTGCCGACATGTTTGAAACAAAACACTAGTAATCAGCAGTAGTATTTGTATAGGATAGATAATTGGTTAAGGGGTATCTGGTCCCTTTCTTCTTTACTGGTGAAGTATAATCCATCAACCAAGCTGGTTGCTTAGTAATTATAGATGATCTTCTTGGATCATCAGTTATAGGTGACAATGATGTTGATGCACCTATATCTGGTAAACTAGAAGGAACATTAATAATGTAACTGCAGAATATATGACTCATGTAAATCCACTTCCAATAACTCAGGAACCTCGAGAACCTGAATTTGAGATTCTGATATCTCAGGGCAAGCTGCATAAAGATTATCAGTTTCATAATTTATTATACTTGCATCAATCTTAAGAAAATCTTCATATGATTCTAAAGATGTTGTTTCTTCAAAATGGCATTCATTCTCTCGGAATACAATATCTCTAGTAACAAACAACTTGTTAGTGACCAAATCCATCAGTAAATAACCCTTTTGGGTAGTAGAATACCCTATCAATATTGCAGACTTTGCTCTTTCTGAAAACTTATCAGCTTTTGTTACTATTAAAGCATAATATTTGCAACCAATAATTCTCAAATTTGTTAAGGATGGAACCTTGGAAAACAACATTTCGTAAGGACTCTTACCTCCAATGGAGGAAGATGGTAGTCTATTGATAATATAAAATGCATCTTTAATAATTAGACCCTAGAATCTGATGGACATTTAAGCTTGAAATCTAATAGCTCTAGCAACATTTAATATTTATCTATGTTTTCTTTCAACTACACCATTCTTTTGTGGTGTATAGGGACAGTTGCTTTGATGTATTATGCCCAAAGACTAAAATAACTCTCTTCACTTAGAGTTGAGGTATTCTGTCCCATTATCAGATCTAATAACCTTTATCTTAGCATCAAACTGATTATAAATCATAATCAAAAAATTCTTAAAAGCTACAACACATTCAGATTTTAGTTATAACAAATAAAGCCAAGTATACCTACTATAATCATCCACAACAATTAAGAAATAATGATCTTATCAAAAAATGGAATTTTATATGGCCCCGAAAGATCCATATGCATAACATCAAAACATCCTTTATCTTTGAAACTACTTGTAAGAAACATCAGTCTATCTTGTTTAGCTAATGGACAAACATGACTCTTATTTAAAGAGTCTATGTCTTTTGTGTGTCTCAACAAGTTTAGTGACTTCAAATCTTGAGTAGAAGGATGCCCAAGTCTTCTACGCCACATATTGTAATCTTGTACACTCACTTTTGCAATAATCTTTTGACCATCTCTGTGCATTTCATCTACTCTACAGATATTCTTAAGGATATATAGACCTCCTATTTTCTTACCAATCCCTTTCACCTTCCCACTGCGAAGGTCCTAAAATATACAAAAATCGGGATAGGATAACCCAAAGTATAAGAGCTGTTTGGTTATTTTGGATACTGATAACAAGTTTAGCTTAAAATCAGGCACAAATAATACATCCCCTACAGCTTCTCCTTTAAGGATTTGTGTATCTCCAACATGTGTAATGTTTGCCTTAGCACTAATAGAAATATTCACTTTATCATGATTAGTGGTATCTATCTTATGAAATTGAGAAGAAATATCTCTATGCATAGTAACATGATGTGTGGCACCAGAATCTATTATCTAGTCATGTGAAATAACATGAGATACCAAGAAAGTAGCTCTACATGACATATTAACCTATTTGAAATCATACTTATCTTTGTTGAACAGGGTTACAATATGTTTATACTCTTCATCTGAGAAGTTCTACCCCTTATCCAAAGCAACACTATTGATGTCTTTATTTCCTTGACTACTAGATAGAGTCGACTGTCTAGTATCATCAATTGACTGATGTCTAGTGAAATTATGGACAGAGAACCAATTATTAGCTTGACTATGAAATTGATGTCCTTGACTTTCATATCCTCCAGATCTTTCATAAGCATGATTGTTGTTTCCTCTATACCTCTTGAATTACTATTGTTACCTCGCCTTCTTTTCTTCTTCCAATCATTAGGATAGCCTATTAATTTGTAGCAAGTTTCTTTAGTATGCTCAGTAAAGTGGCAATAGTCACATTTCTTCCTTTTGTAATTTTGTAATCCATAACTACTTTTTAAGCTTCTACTTACATGAATTATTATTGGATCTATCTTTTCATTTGTGGTAGTTGCACACGCCAAATGTTGGATTTTATCATCTATAATCATAGCATAGACCTGATTAAGTATAGTTCTAATTCCCTTCAATAGAATCTATCTTCTAGCCTGATCATAGGAATCATTCAAACCTCCTAAAAATATATATTAGTCTCAATTTAGAAAGATGATCGGCATAGTCATTGGACCTTGGAAAACTACATGATGATGCAGGAAATACTGAATCATATTCGCTCCATAAGCTCTTCAATTTTGTGAAATAAGTTTTTACTGAATCAGCTCTCTGAGATAATGAGTTGATTTTCTTATGCAACTGATAAAGCCTCATGCAATTTACTTTATCAAACCTCTCTCTTAGATATTTCCAGAATTCAAATGCACTTGTTGCATACATAATACCATGTAACAATTCTGCACTAACAGGGCTCATTAACCATGACAACACTATTGCATTGAAAGATTCCCATTGCTCATGCAATTCTTCTCTGTATACACTTCTATTACATGCACCTATTACAAAATCTTATTTTCTTTTTCCTATTAATGTAATCCTCATTGATCGACTCCATACTCTATAATTCTCTGATGCAACAAGCTTAATTGAAATCAAAGTAGCTACAGACACATCTGAGGTTTCTATAAGAAAAGAATCACTTCAATCAATTTTGGGCACCATTTTTGATCTTAAAACATACTGTTGAGGTAGAGATCAAACCACACACCAAATTTCTAGAAACAAACATGTAACACCCCATATTTCTCAAGCATAATCTAAGTCCCAATACATGAGTATTCATATATAAAATTTTCATAACACTCATTATTTTTTAGTTTAGATCCTTCCACTGCGTAGGAAATTCAGTTATCTTTCCAACGATATAAAATTTTTCTAAATCCGATAACCGAGTAAGAAGTTATGGTGATTTTAAGTTTCAATCATTAGACCCCATCATTTTACTCATCAGTGCACGAAGCCAGTGTAAATAACAATTGTTAGTTTCTAGTAAGACTCCATGATTATGAAGCATCGCGGAGTAGGCGAACTTCCCATATGCCAATTTCCAATGGGCCTCTGCGATGTTGGCGCGTCGCGGAGGTGGTCAAATTGACATTTCAAAGGCTTGCCGCAATAACTCCACATCACAGTGTTTTTATAGGTCCTAATTGTCCCTTTTCCAAAGGATTAATGCGATAGTGGCGCATAATACCAAGGCCAAAAACCGGGATCTGCAATTTTTAGCTTCCATTTTTAAATTCGTTCAGGGGTATTTGGGCCTTTTTCCACGACCCTCATTAACCTAAAACACGAAATTTAACCCCTAAATACCCCAAGTAGTCATTATTATTTCAATTCTTCTCACAATCAAAGATTCCCTTTTCAAGAACAAGAACCCTAGCTCTCAAATTCAAAGCCAATCCACAAGAACTCACCCAGAACTTCAAGAAATTCATAATCCCAAGTATGTTAGATATTCATTCATGGGTTCCTTTCATCCATGGAGCCCAAATAACCCATTTTAATCACCAAGTTATAATCTTTTTAAGTTATTATGTTTAAAATTATGATTTCATCTATGAATCTACATGTACTATTGATTTTATACCATGTTACCATGAAATTATTGTTATTATTAAGTTCTCCATATTTTAATATTATTATTTATTGAATTAAACCATGATTTAATACTATTAGGCTCAATTCATGCTATTTCTATAAGTTCCATAACATTTCTATGATTGTTTTAAACCATAAACCACAAGTGTTTGATAAAATGCCTACAAGTGTGATTGATTTAATAAAAGCCTTCATGCTTTGTCCCCCAAGCATTAGTGTCATTTTACTATTATTTTTTTTGAGTCCTGGGAATATTGAATACCCAAAAAGCTATAGCTTTTTATTTAGTCTAGTTTCAGTGTATTACAGAATAGTCTTCAGAATATACTATGAGCATTATCAGAATAGTCAGTTATCAGTTAGTTAAACTCAGAACAGTCTAGTATTTTAGTGTCTTTCAGTTGGGAGTAGAATTTAGCACTGAGAGAGTGTAGGGATGGCAGCCTCCCTATCAGATAGGTAGAGTCATTAGTAGGAACCCCTATACTCCAGAACTACGTAGTCAGCGTAGGATATGAGAAGTCAGTTGTCAAATTAGGTTTGACTATCTCACAGGGGTCACCCATTAGTTCAGGCTTAACACCCTTAGTCCTTTGGACAATATATAAGTTTAGTAGATCCACATAGCCAGTATTGGTACGTGTGGTATGGTATTAACACCCTTCAAACTGGGGTTATAGGTTGGACCCCGATTAGCTTAGATTGGGGAATGTTAGTTAGATGATACCTCCCACGGTCTCAATTACAGTCCTAGTTCAATTATTCAGTTTCAATTTTTTAACCAAAGCATACAGATATCAGCTACTACAGTATTTTAGTTTATAAAATTTACTCAGTCCATGTTATATGCTTGGTCATACATCCTCAGTGTCTATAGATTTTTATGTATTTTCAGTATTCACAAACTCTCATGCATACATAGTATTTACATGCTTCACATATCTCCAATATCTACAGATTTCCTGTTCTCTATTCAGTATTCCATGCTTTACACGTATATTCAAATAGTTTATTTTTACATTCATGAAACCTTGCATGTCAGCCTACCTTATTTAGCATACCAGTACATTCAAAGTACTGGTCGCATACCTTTCTTTTGTGCTATGATGTATTATATAATAGGTGCTAACGCTCAGTTCCAAGCTCGCGATTAGACTTATTAGATCCTCAGCAGTAGCAGTGGTGAGTTCTCATGTTCTGAGGACCAGTTATGTTTATTTTAGTATCTCAAGATTAGTAGTTAATTGGGGCCTATCCCATAAACTCACAGCCTTTCAGATTTATAGGTTTTTAAGATATTAGAGTCAGTTATTCAGTATTCAGATATTGCAGTTAACTATCCAGTTTATTAGTATTTTATCAGATTCAGTCAGTTATTTCTATAGACTCGTATTTTAGTTTTGAATTTAGTTATTAAAAACTTATGGCAATATCAGTTATATTTTCGTATTTATGACATTATTATGTAGTGCTCACAGCAGGTACCAGCTCATGGTTTAGCTTGTGGTCCCTCGAGACTGTAAGCACCGTGTGATAAATAGGGGGTAGTCCAGGGTCGTTGCGAACTTGGTATCAGAGCCTAAGGTTTTTAAGTATCCTAGGGAGTCTGAAAGTCGCGTCAAGTAGAGTCTTATGCATGGGTATGTAGCACGCCACACTTATGGGAAAGAGGCTACAAGGCGTTTAGGAAAAGTTTCCCTTCTTTTAGTATTTATGTCATGCGAGTGAGAATGAGCTCAAGTTAAACTCATTGTCTAATTTGTTCCTTCCTTCCATTTATAGAATATGCCTCCTAAGAAGAATGAAACAAGAACAAGAAACCAGCTAGCCCCTCAACCTGTCCAAGCATATCCTCTAGATGAGCATGTCTCTCACGCAGAATTCAGGGTTGCGTTCACTACTCTAGCTAATTCTGTAGCTTCCCAGAATGAACGGCCAACTGCTCTTCCAACCAACCTAGTAGCCAATACTGCTGCAACAAATATTTGAGATTTCACCCTGATGAATCCTCCTTCTTTCACGGGATCCAAGTCTTAAGAGGATCCACAGGAATTCTTAGATATGGTTTAGAAGGTAACGGATTCTATAGAGGTGACATCTAGTCAGAGTGCTGAGTTAGCTGTAAATCAATTCCAAGATGTTGCCCATACTTAGTTTCAGCAGTGAAAAGTTGATAGGCATGTTGATGCAGGGCCTGTAGTATGGGAAGAGTTTTCGATAGCTTTCCTAGACAGATTATTTCCACTAGAGTTGAGGCAGGCCAAAGTGTTAGAGTTTATTAACTTAAGACAGGGCAGTATGAACGTGAAAGAGTATTCCCTCAAGTTTACTCAGTTATCTAGATATGCTCCTCATGTGGTAGCTGACAGTAGGTCCAAGATGAGTAAGTTTGTGTCTGGCATATCTGATAGTATGGTCAAAGAGTGTAAGACTACAATGCTGATTAGGGAGATGGAGTTGTCTAGGATGATGGTCCATGCTTAATAGATAGAGAAGTAAAAGATTAAAGAGAGGGTGGTAACTGCCCACAATTTCATCAGAGGTCTTCATCTCCAACACCCTCTTCAGCCAGTGGTCTCATACCCAAATTCAGAAATAATGATAGGGATAGGGCACCAGGATCTAAGTCACAGGTCAGTGTTAGTAGTGCTCATACAAATCCTCTATGTTAAAAATATGGCAGACACCATCAAAGTAAGTACAGAGCGGGTAGTGATGTGTGCTTTGGGTGTGGCAAACCAGGCCATCGGATTTGGGAGTGTTGGGTAGTTGGTCAAAAAGGTAGGGATGTGCACCAATAGGTCCATTCCCACCAGTTGTCAATTCCATCTGGTCACCCAACTCAGTAGGGTACCGCTCCAGTTCTACCAGTGGTTGGCGTTCGAATAGATTATATGCTCTTCAGTCCCGCCAAGATCAGGAAAATTCTCCTGACATAGTTACTGGCATGTCGCAGGTCTTTCATTTACATGTTTATGCTTTGCTATACCCTGGAGCTTCTCTTTCTTTTGTAACTCCATATATAGCCATCAATTTCGGAGTCAGTCCCGAAACTCTAGCAGAGCCCTTTTTAGTGTCTACCCCAGTAGGTATTTCCATTGTATCCAAACAGGTATACAGGAACTGTCCATTCATAATATCTTATAAAGTTACCTCAGTTGATCTTATGGAGTTAGAAATGATGGATTTTAACGTCATTCTCTACATGGATTAGCTCCACTCATGGTATGACTCAGTCAATTGTACAAATAGAATAGTTCATTTTTAGTTCCCAAATGAAGCAGTCCTTAAATAGAGGGGTAGTACCACAGCTCTTAGGGGTCAGTTAATTTCGTACCTTAGAGTGAGAAAGATGATATCGAAGGGATGTATTTACCATCTTATACAAGTCCAAGACTCTAAGTCAGAGATTTCAACACTTGAGCCAGTTCCAGTAGTAAATGAATTCTCAAATGTATTTTCTGAAGATCTTCCTGGAGTTCCTCCCGAAAGGGAAATAGACTTCGGAATAAACCTTCTTCCAAACACTCAGCCCATATCTATTCCTCCATACAGAATAGCTCCAGTTGAACTCAAGAAGTTAAAAGAACAGTTAAAGGATCTCCTAGATAAGGGATTCATCAGACCAAGAATCTCTCTATAAGGCGCACCTGTTCTATTCGTGCGTAAGAAAGCGGTTCTCTCAGATGTGCATAGACTATCGTCAGTTAAATAAGGTCACAGTCAAGAATACATATCCACTTCCAAAAATCAATGACTTGTTTGACCAACTTCAGGGTGCCAGTTATTTTTCAAAGATAGACCTCAGATCAGGCTATTATCATCTCAGATTCAGAGAAAGTGACATTCTGAAAATAGCTTTCCGAACCCAGTATTGTCGCTTCAAATTTCTAGTCATGTCCTTTGGTCCCACGAATGCCACAGCATCCTTCATGGACTTGATGAACCTAGTGTTTAATCAATACTTGGACATATTCATCATAGTCTTCATTGATGACATTCTTGTTTACTCCCATAGAAAAAATGATCATGCAGACCACCTCAAAATAGTGCTTCAGACTCTTAGAGATCACCAGTTGTTCGCTAAATTCAGTAAGTGTGAATTCTGGCTAAGATCAGTATTTTTCCTTGGCCATATTATTTTTGGTGATGGTGTTAGAGTTAATCCTCAAAAGATCAAGGCGGTAAGAAACTGGCCTAGACCCATCTCTCCATTAGAAATCAGGAGTTTCTTCGGTTTAGCTGGATATTACCGTCGGTTTGTTGAAGGATTTTCTTCTATTGCATCCCCCATGTCCAAATTGTCTCAGAAGAAAGTTACATTTCAGTGGTCAGATTCCTGCGAGTAGAGTTTTCAGGAGTTGAAGACTCAACTCACCTCAGCCCCAGTTCTTACTCTACCAGACGGTTCAGGTGGATTTATTGTGTACTATGATACATCCAGAGTAGGTTTGGGTTGTGTCCTCATGCAGAGAGGTAACGTCATAGCCTATGCCTCTAGACAACTTAAACTTCATGAGAAGAAATAACCTACTCATGATCTTGAGCTAGTAGCAGTAGTATTTGCCTTAAAGATTTGGAGGCATTACTTATATAGGGAGTATGTAGATGTGTTCATAGATCACAAGAGCCTCCAGTATGTCTTCTCTCATAAAGATTTGAACTTGCATCAGAGAAGGTGGTTAGAGTTATTGAAAAACTACTACATGAGTCTTTTGTATCACCCAGGAAAGGCCAATATAGTGGTTGATGCTCTCAGCAGATTATCTATGGGTAGTGTAGCTCATGTTGAGGATGGTAAGAAGAAGTTAGCTCAGCAAGCTCATCAGCTTGCCCGACTAGGTGTCCGCTTACTCGATTCAGCAGAAGGTAGTGTATGGGTACAGAGTAGCTCAGAATCATCTCTAGTTTCCGAGGTGGAGGAAAACAAGGATAGAGATCCCAGTCTAGTTAAGTTGAAAGAATCAGTCAGAGATCAAAAAGAAGAGGTTTTCTCCTAAAGGGGAGATGGTGTTTTGCATTGTCAGGGTAGAATATGTGTTCCTGGTGTAGATGATTTAAGGCAAGAAATTCTTGCAGAAGTGCACGGTGCACATTACTCTATTCACCAAGGGGCCACTAAGATATACCATGATTTACGGGAGATCTATTGGTAGAGTGGGATAAAGAGAGATATTGCAGAGTTTGTAGCTAAGTGCTCTACATGTCAGCTAGTTAATATTGAGCACCAGAAGCCTAGTGGGTCCATGCAGGAGTTCAGTATTCCCACATAGAAATGGGAGGAAGTGAACATGGATTTTGTGACAGGTTTGCCTCGTACCCATTATCAGCATAATTTAGTTTGGTTCATCGTAAACAGAATGACCAAATTAGCTCATTTCTTTCTAGTCCATACCTCTTATATAGCCGAGAACTATGCCAAACTCTATCTCAGAGAGTTGGTTAGGTTGCACGGTGTTCCATTATCTATCATATTAGATAGAGGTACCCTATTTACCTTTTACTTCTAGAAAGAATTTCAAAAGGGTTTTGGTACCCAAGTCCACTCAGTATAGCCTTCCACCCTCAAACAGACGGTCAAGCAGAAAGGACCATCCAGACTTTTGAAGATATGCTAAAGCATGCATAGTTGATTTTAAAGGTAGTTGGGATGACCACTTTCCTTTGATTAAATTCGCATACAATAATAGCTATCATTCCAGTATCCGGATGGCTCCATTTAAAGCTCTATATGGTAGGAGATGTATATCTTTAATTGGCTGGTTTGAAGTAGGTGAGGCAGCAGTAGTAGGGCCTAACTTGGTGTTTGATGTGTTAGAGAAGTTCAGTTGATCAGAGAAAGGATTAAAATATCCCAGAGCTGATAGAAATCATATGCAGATTTAAGGAGAAAGGATCTCAAGTTTGAGGTCAGTGATTTTGTGTACTTGAAAAACTCTCCCATGAAGGGAGTGAAGAGATTCAGCAAGAAGGGGAAACTCAATCCCCGATATGTAGGTCCCTTCAAAGTTCTTAGTCATTCCGAAAAGGTAGCTTACAAGCTTGAGTTTCCTTCAGATCTAGCTTCAGCACACCTAGTGTTCTATGTGTCGTTGTTGAAAAAGTGTATTGGTGATCCAGCGGTAGTTGTTCCCTTAGAAAGCATAGGTGTTGAAAACAGTCTTTCCTATGAAGAAGTTACAGTCGAAATTCTTGCTCATCAAGTTCATAGACTAAGGAACAGAGAAGTTCCACTAGTCAAAGTTCTTTAGCGGAATCATCCCGTTGAGGGATCCACTTAGAAAGCAGAAGCAAATATGCGGACCAAGTACTCTTATTTTTTCTCCGCAAATCTAGATTCAGTATAAGGTACCAATCTTCTTAAGATTTCTCTCCATCATACTTAATTTCAGTTGCACATCATGGTCATGTCAGTTATGCATTTACAAATCAGTTCAGTCATGCATTTTATGCATCAAATATGCATGTTCAGTGTGTAAGCTCAGTCCAGCAGTTTTCCTCAGCTTAACTGGTTTAATTCTAGGATGAATAATCCCAAGGGGAAGATATTGTAACACCTAGTATTTCCCAAGAATAATCTAAGTCCCAATACATGAGTATTTGTATATAAAATTATCAAAATACTCATTATTTTTCAGTTTAGAGCCTGTCATTGCAAGGAAATTCAATTAGCTTTCCAACGATATAAAATTTTCCCAAATTCGATAACTGGGTAAGAAATTATGGCAATTTTTAATTTCAGTCGTTAGACACCATCATTTTAGTCATCAGTGCATCACGGAGTCAGTGTAAATAGCAATTGTCAGTTTCCAGTGATACTCCGCGATCATGGCGCATCACGAAGCAGGCTAATTTCTCGTTTGGCAATTTTCAGTGGGCTTCCACGATGTTGGCACATCATGGAGGTGGTTAAAATTTGCATTTCAAAGACTTGTCGCGATAGCTCTACATCGCGGTGTTTTTCCAGGTCCCAATTGTCCCTTTTCTAGTGGCTTGGGGCAATAGTGGCGCGTCGCGCCAAGGCCAAAAATGGGGATCTTCAGCTTTTAGCTTTCATTTTTAAATTCGTTCAGGGGTATTTTGGTTTTTTTCCACGTCCCTAATTAACCTAAAAAATAAAATTTAACCCCTAAACACCCTAAGTAGTCATTATTATTTTAATTCTTCTCACAATCAAAGATCCCCTTTTCAAGAACAAGAACCCTAGCTCTCAAATTCAAGGTCAATCCACAAGAACTCACCCAAAACTTCAAGAAATTCATTATCCCAGGTATGTTAGATGTTCATCCATGGATTTCTTTCATCCATGGAGCCCAAGTAATCCATTTTAATCACCAAGTTATAATCTTTTCAAGTTATTATGTTTTAAATTATGATTTCATCCATGAATCTCCATGTACTATTGATTTTATACCATGTTACCATAAAATTATTGTTATTATTAAATTCTCCATGCTTTAATATTATTATTTATTTAATTAAACCATGATTTATACTATTAGGTTCAATTCATCCTATTTCTATAAGTTTCATGACATTCCTATGATTGTTTTAAACCATGAACCACAAGTGTTTGATAAAATGCCTACAAGAGTGATTGATTTAATAAAAACCTTCATGCTTTGTCCCCCAAGCTTTAGTGTTATTTTACTATTATTGTTTTTGAGTCCTGGGGATATTGAATACCTGAAAAACCATAGTTGTTTATTTAGTCTAGTCTCAGTAAATTACAGAATAGTCTTCAAAATATACAATAAGCATTATCAGAATAGTCAGTTATCAGTCAGTTAAACTCCGAAAAGTCTAATATTTTAGTGTCTTTTAGTTGGGAGTTGGATTTAGCATCGACTGAGTGTAGGGATGGAGGCTTCTCTGTTAGATAGACAGAGTCATTAGTAGCAATCCCTATACTGCAGAACTACGTAGCCAGCGTAGGATATGAGAAGTCACCCGTCAGATTAGGCTTGACTATCTCACAGGGGTCACCCATCAGTTCAGGCTTGACACCCTTAGTCCTTTGGATAATAGATCAGTTGAGTAGATCCACACAGCCAGTGTTGGTACTCGTGGCATGATATTAACACCCTTCCAACTGGGGTTACAGGTTGGACCCCGATTAGCTTAGATTGGGGCATGTCAGTTAAATGATACCTCCCACAGTCTCAATTACAGTCCTAGTTCAGTTATTCAGTTTCAATTGTTTGACCAAAGTATACAAATATCAGTTACTACAGTATTTCAGTTTACAAAATTTACTCAGTCCATGTTATATGCTTGGTCATGCATCCTCAGTGTCTATAGATTTTCATGTATTTTTAGTATTTACAGACTCTTTTGCATACACAGTATTTACATGCTTCACATAGCTCCAATGTCTACAGATTTCCTATTCTCTATTCAGTATTCCATGCTTTACATGTATATTCAAATAGTTTATTTTTCTATTCATGAAACCTTGCATGTCAGCCTACCTCATTTAGCATACCAGTACATTCAAAGTACTGGTCGCATACCTTTCTTTTGTGCTATGATGTATTATATCATAGGTGCTGACGCTCAGTTCCAGGCTCGCGATTAAAGTTATCAGATCCTTAGCTGTAGCAGTGGTGAGTCCTCATATTCCGAGGACCAGTTATGTTTATTTCAATATCTTAGTTTTAGTAGTTAGTTGGGGCCTGTCCCATCAACTCACAGTCTTTTAGATTTAGAGGCTTTTCAGATATTAGATTCAGTTATTCATTATTCAGATATTGCAATTAGTTATCCAGTTTATCAGTATTTTATCAGATTCAATCAGTTATTTCTATAGACTCATATTTCAGTTTTGAATTCAGTTACTAAAATCTTATGACAATATCAGTTATCTTTCCACAACTATGATATTACTATGCAGCGCTCACAGCAGGTACTAGCTCATGGGCTAGCTTGTGGTCCTTCGGGACTATAAGCACCGTGTGACGACTAGGGGTAGTCCCGGGTTGTTACAAAACAACTGAAAACGGAAATCGAAACTTTCTCTGCAACTACTCAAATATTCAGCTAGTAACAGAGATTGAGAATCTCTCCAAAATAGAGATCTAAACTCTATCAATGTCTCTTCGAAACCCATGTGATCGAAAGCTCTGATACCATGTTACAAATCATCTGAGTCGACTCGGTAGGGACAGAAACTGACTACACTAAAGAGGAAGAAAAACTATATTTTTGTTATTGTGTTGAAAGAGCAGAAGTTAGCTTTATTGATCAGATGAAAAGTTACATAATGTGACTACTATGCTTGGTATTTATAAACTCATATGAGTCACACATGATCTTCTAGAACCGTCTAATAACTACTCCTAACAACTTGCATAACTACTCAACTTAACTAATTGCCTAGAGTAGCTAAATCAGTAAAACAATAAAACAACAAAAATTATTTTACTTCATTAGAAAACTAATGCTACAATAAACATTTTAGCAATTAGTATATTCTGAATATCATTATTAATAACATAAACATTATGTTCGCATTATTCACTTTTCCACACAAAATTAAATTCTGATCATCACTAATTTACAAATCTGAGGGATGGCCTTGGCTCAGTGGTAAGCTTGCTTACCGTGGTGTGCCAGAGTCGGGGGTTCGAAACGCCCCTCCAGCGAAGCTGGGGTGAGGGCGCATAGGTCAGGCCCGGAGTGGTCCCCCCTCCCCGACACCTACGGAGTAGGTATGAACCGGGTCGTCCCTTTTACTAATTTACAAATCAAGTTTTAGTAAAAATTTTAGACAAATCTTAAAAGAACAAAATTCTTAAAAGAGAAATAATTTTCTATTGAATTGAAATAAACATGAATCAGATAATTTATTATTGGATCAAAATAAACTCGACAAGAACAAAAAAAAAAAAAAAGATATGCTTGGCTATTAATTAATCCATGCTCATTAATGAGACAATGATATAGAGAAGAAACTATTCCCATTATCACAGTGTAAGTCATATACAGAGATTCCTATAACAAACTAATATTGGTCAGAGATTAAGATGTAGTTGATCGACCAATCCACAAGTATACAACCACATACATATACAAACTATCAAGTGATTACAAAATAATTTTAAAAAATTACTCACAAAGAACTTTTGTCACAAACAATTTTTGTCGAAAATATAATTTTCAAAGGGCGACTATATAAATTTTGCAGTTAAATAATGCAATTATTGGCTACAAAAGAAATTAGAGTTGTAGATGAAAAAATTATCAATGATAGACACTTCTTGATCTAAATGCAATAAAATTAGAGTTTTATTCATTATTAAATATGCACCAGCAAGCATAATTTTTTCTAAAATGCTAGATTATACTAGGTCAATGAAGAAGTAGATCCCTCGAAGATAGATGATCAAGTGAGTCTTGAACATATCGATGAAAGACACATACAGACTATCCCCCATATATAATAAAAGTAACGGGAAAATTATAAATTTAAAATAGGTAATTAGTTGTTGATCACAAAGACAATATTAAGTCTCAGGTATATGATTTTTTCTAATTCCACGAAGTTCAAATTCAAAAGACTAAGATAATACATGCAAAAATCTTTTGCATGGACACGACCACTGTTTTCTTTCATTGCTTAATACAAAATATAAGAAATTAAAACATAGAACACTTTCTTAGGGACCCATCTCATAACATATAATTGGATAAGAAGAGAACTTGGTGATGTCACAATGTCCTCCAGGATTCCTAGTATCTCTTATCATTTTCACAAATCCATTTTCACCCCATGTTCCCCACAAATTCTTCAACAGTCAATACGTGTGACCCTGCTCATCAGTTCCATACCCTGTAGCCGTAACAGCATGGTTAATTTCATTCGCACTGCTTCCATGATAAGTTCCTCCTTCGTATAATCGGAACTCTTGGCTAGCAGCAATTGTGATTGACACGGGTTGCTTAGTAACGACTATTGTAACAATACTGTTTCACTTTCAAGCACAACTTGATAACTGCTAATTTGTACTGTTGGTGCCACCTCTTGACTTCTGCATGTGTATTGTTGACTTTGGTATTGGATGAAATTCCACCATTTTGTATGATGAATTAAAATGCATTGGTCATGAAACCTCCACGACAACCCCGGTTGTTGGTGATGCAATCAAGAAACTCTTCTTCATAAGTTCAACCATTTGTACTGTAGCAATTTTATAGGCTCTTTCTAGTGCTCCAACGGTGGAAAACACCCAGCAAGATTCTAACATACAAAAGAATCATACTAGGATATATATATATATGCAGTTGCGAACCTAATTTTTTTTTCCTCCTGAGTAAATACATAAGTACCCCCTGATCTTATCCGAGATTTGCAAAAAGACACCTAAACTTTCACTTTGAAGTATTAGGGGGAGATGCTGATGGGGTGAGGGTGTTGTATTGGGGCGGGGGTGGGGGTGATGAATGAGGGTGGGTAGAGGGGAGCTATTGGATGCGGGGAGGGGGTAGGGCAATTGTTGGATGGGTGTGGAGTAGGGGAAGAGGTGGTGGGATGGGGTGAAGTGGGGTGATAAATTAAATAAAAAGGAAAATTTTATTAAAAAAAATAAAAAATATATGAAATTAAACGTATTTAACACGTGGCAGCACCTGATTGGTGCGTGTGTTCACTCTCTATGTTGTGACTGAGATTCAGCGAAAATTGGTGTGTTTGCAACGAAATAAAGAAGAATCGTGGGGTAATAGGTCGAATTCAAAGTTTAGGTATCTCTTTGAAAATCTCGGCCAACATCAGGGGGTAATTATGAATTTACTCTTTCCTCTTTCGCAAACTCGCATGGATATACATACATACATACATACATACATACATACATACATACACACATACATACATACATATGGAGTTCAAAAGTTACAATATTTGTTTGCAACATCTTTTGGAGAATTTACTTAATTAAATCTAACCTTCACCAAAAATTTTGTTAAGTCGATCGACATTCATCTACAACCTATAAACTATAACAAAATAATAAGATAATAGAATATCAAAATAATACAACTAAACTTAACCTTTACACAAAAATATTCTCAAAATAGAGATATAAATGCAATACAACTAAACCTAACCTTTATCTAAAAAATTTTCAAAGCCGACTAACATTCATCTATCATCTGTAAACTCATCTACGACCTGTAAACTAAAATAAAATAATATAATAGTGATCACAAAACTTCAATTTTGATAAAAATAATTCTTGTCTAAGCAAAAAATTTAATCCTAAAGAATGACTTGAATGAAAACAAAGAAGATATATATATATATATATATATATACACACACACACATTGAATTCTATTATGTCGACAAAAACAATGAAGAAATTGAGAGTTAGAAAATTAAGCATCCACCAACTAGACATGCAACCGAATCAAGTTATATGAGTATCAATCATAATTTTTCAATAAGTAAATCGGTTTCTTCTTTAGTTTAACATACATCTCAATATTTATAAAAGTATTTCCTTAATAGAGTCCTATTTTAGGAGTATTTTTCTATCCTATTTTAAGAGAATTTTTTCTAGTATATCAGTACAAAAAAAATATTAATTGATTCTCGTTCCATATATTTTAGGAGTCTAGTTATTAAAATAAAAATAATTAAATAATAAATTGAAGAAAATAGTGATAAGACAATTTTATCTAAAGAAGGATCTTTTAATGAAGGGCAAAAAATTTAAATCATTTTTCTGAAGGTCTTCACATTTTTAATATTATATATATATACACACACACTAGTTTAAATGCATGTGTAGCCTTTGATTATTTAAAATTAAAATTTGAGTATTTGTTCGACTTTTTTGAACAAAATCAAAATCAGTTCAACTATTATTGATTTTTAAAAATACAAAATCAAATCAAATAAAACTCAATTTATTTAATCGATTAGATTTGGATCATTTTTTTTTATCTAAAGCGTGAACACCATTGGCCAGTCTTATCTAAAAGATATATGTATACACAAATATGAGTTGGATCAAATAGTATAATATTATACAATTACATTAAAATATACGTTCTTCCATAAATATTAGATCTTTATTTTTTCTCTTAAAAAAGGCGACCTTCCTCAAAACCTAGATGTCACTAATGGACCAAAATAAAACATTACACCATATTTTCATTAACCCAAAAACCTTTGAAAATATATATACGAAAGGAGAATACTTTTTCAGTAAAAAGGAAAAATTAATTTTACATATTTTCTCTTCTTAAATGGCTTTTACTTTCCTTTATTCAATAACATAAAAAAATATTTTAGGACTGCTTAATTATTAGTATATATTTTAGGACTCTATAATTTTTTAATAATTAATTAAAAATTGAAGGAAACATCTAAAAAAGATAATTTTTATCTATTACAAAGGTTTTTAATAAAGGACAAGAAATTCAAACAATATTTCACACTCTTTACACTTTTAATATGGTACTAATTTAGTATATGTATTTTCACGTGTGTCTAACATCAATTAATAAAATTATTTATAAAAATTATTTAAAAAAACAGTAAATGCTTGTTGTTGATTTTAAAGTCTTAATATTATGAAAATTATTAAGTAATTATTTCTTATGTTAGTTATTGCATAAATGATTGTTCTTAAATATTAGAAAACAAATAAATGACATGACTATTTATAAATATTAGGAAATAACTAAATGATTATTTTTAATAAATATTATTGTTGATATAGATATTGAACACGGTACTATAATTACTATTTGAAAAATCACTGGAGAAAAAAATACATAATAGACTTACAAAAATTATGGTTCAATAGTTATGTTTTCAATCTGAAGATAATTTTTAATGTAATCTCATATGTATAGTCTGTAACACATAGAATACATACCTTATCACTGCCTTTGTTGAGTAGAATATTTTCGATAAATCCTCCACTAACTTATAAAAAATATGATTTTATTTTTTATATTTCCAATCTCAAGATAATTTTCAATATAACCTCATACGTGGAAATAGAATAGATATACCTTATCACTATCTTTGTAGAGTAGAGAAACTATTTTCGATAGACCCTCGTCTAACTATGGAGTCTGTGAAGAATGGAATAGATACCTTATGACTATTTTTGTAGGGTAGAGAAACTGTTTTCGATAGACTCTCGGCTAACTTTCAAAAATTATCATTTATTAGTATGTCATTAATCTCAAGATAATTTTCAATATAATCTCATATGTAGAGTCAACGAACCCTCGACTAACTTATAAAAAATTTGATTCAATAGTTATGCCTTCAATCTCAAGATAATTTTCAATATAATCTCATATGTAGAGTCAATAGACCTTAGACTAACTTACAAAAATTATGATTCAATAGTTATGCCTTCATGAATTTCAAGAGAATTTTAATATAATCTCATATGTAGAGTCTATGGAGGATAAAATACATACCTTATCACTATCTTAGAAAGAGAAATTATTTTCGATAGACCAAACATTCATCTACCATCTGTATTAAGCTAAATAGTTTCTAATAATAAACATGATAGTAATAAATTGTATAGCAATATTATGGGTCAATAAGTAATAATAATAATAATAAGAAGTTGTCTAGACATGAAAAACAATATATTTGAGAATAATTAACAATAATTGTTTATTGATGAATCAATATATATATATATATATATATATATATATATATATATATATATATATATAAAGTTATAGAAATGGTGATGTGGCACCTCTTTATGACCTTTATTTCTATTAATTTTTTTCTTATTTTTTTTGAGATTTTTATTACTTTTTATGCATAATTTGTTAACTAAATGACTTTAAAAAACTCCAAAAACAAATTTAGTTAAAGCTCCCCTCAAGTTTACTTTAAAAATTAAACTCCCTCCTCTTCTTTGAATAATAGGCATTCTCCCCCCTTTTACCCTGTCAATGTCTATTTTAAACCTGCCATTAGCAATATCTTCTTATAGTATACATTATTTATTTTAGTCAAGTATTTATATATTTTTATTTGAATATTTTAGTTTAACCTTTTTAATGAACTTGTCACAAAAGCTAATGTTATTTTTTATAATTGTTATTTTATTGATATAACGCACAAGTATTTTTCGTCTCTCCCAAAAGAAGTACAAAAATATTTTGATACTTGACGGTTAGATCAGTAAAAAATGAGTTTAGGTGATAATAGGTCCCCCTTAAAGTTTTTCATAACAACTTCAGATAGAGTTTAAGGGTACCTTGTACCTTATCTCTTATTTTACATGCATCAAGTGTGTGCATGTGTAATAAATAAATAAATAAATAAATATATATATATATATATACATACATGCACATGGGTTTCTATATACTCCCTAGGTTCTTTTTTACATGTCATTTTTCGTTTTTCCAGGTCAACCTACATAAATTTTGATACATATTTTAAGATACATTTTTTCATTTTATTAATATGAAGAAGGATTGCAACTTATAGAATTTTTCATATATTTTATGATCATCTAAATTTTAAATTTAAATATTGAATTATACATCTTAAAATGTTGGTCAAAATTAATACAAGTTGACCTCCAAAAGTAAAATAGTGACAAGTAAAAGTGAACAGAAGGAATATATATTTATAATATAAGTAAACTTTTGAATTAATTTTGTATAAAATATATCTCAATTTTTGTTATATATTATTATATTACATGCCTTGGAATATGTTTATAAAATTATTTTTATTTATTATTTTCACTAGTCTAAATAGATATTACAGTTTTAATTATTATTAATAAATAAATATCCATATCGTGATCATTTATTTCATTTAGAACATCACTAACTTATATACTTAATATATGTTTCTTACTTTTTTTGTCTAGAAAATATTTTTTTTTATTTACAAAAATTTATTATATATATTAAAAATAAAAAATATAATAATTTTAAAGAGGTAAAGCAAAATCAAAATTAATAGTGTAAGGGTAAAATAGGTATTTAAAAAAATAATTAGGAAAAAGGGAAACTTTTTCATGAATAAAAAATTGTGTTATGGAATCTTTCCACTACCCTTTATATAGAATTATCAATAAATCTTTTTTACTTTGATTAAAATAATAATTTTAATAACTTACCTTAGGTAAAAATCTAATTATATAATTAAACTTAAAGGAAAAATTTCTATGGAAAACACTAATACCATTTTCAATGGACCTGTGGTTGTGCAGGGACTTTCCATAATTGGAAACTTATACATGATTATACATGTGATTGTCCAATATAATTGAATGCTTTTTATATATGTTAGGAATCTTACCATATATTATTTCTCGTCATATATTTTAGGACTCCTTAATTTCTTATGTTTAAAAGTCGTAACTCAATATTATAAACATAATTAAATAATAATTGGGAAAAATAAATGAAAAAAATGATTTTGTCTATTGTAAAGAGTTTTAATGAAGGGCAAAAAGTTCAAATCATATTTCTAAAGGTCTTCACACTTTTAATATATCTCTCTCTATATATATACATATATTGTTATGAATATATTTACATTATAGTGAATGTTTATCAAGATCTATCAAGATCTAGTTGTTATCTATCAAGATTTGAAGTATCTGTCTTTTAGTGAGAAATTAGGAGTAAATTTTTTCTATAAATAGAAGGGTTTCCTTCATTGTAAAATCACACATCAAAATCTCTCAAGAGAAATAACAATTACTCTCTCTTCTCTCTCTATTTTTCTTTTTTATTCTTTCTTGTTTTATAATACATTATCAGCACGAGACTCTGCGAAAATGAGATTATAAATCTAAAGATAATTTTAAGGTTAGTAATTCCTATTGTTATTTATCTTTTGCTACTAATAATATAATTATTATTGGATTTGAGGAAAAATAGTTGGTTTGGAGCCATTTATGGTTAAAATTTACTCCTCAAAAACAATATTGTCAAAAGGGATTATAATATGTTGGGTTCAAGTCCCATCGATTTATGCCTAAGACGTCATTATATGGATAAGACGTTGAGTTTGAATCTCAATGCACCATATTGATGATATTATAATGGCTTAAGGAAAAATAATGAGTATTTGGTGAAACATGTCCCATTAAATATGCTCCATTCATTGAATTGAATGTGGTAGCAATAAATCATATGTATGCCTCGATTTGCTTTTGTAATAGCTATCATAATTTGATACGCTTAAGGCATGATTATACTCTATTCCTAGGGAATGAGAAGCTTATTAATGCAAACATGTACTTGATTGTGATGGTACCACAACTCACCTCCGAAAGAGGCTGAATAATTCAGAAAAGTTATTTTAAAATCGACCTCTGAAGTAGTAAATCTGAAATTTATTTATGTAATAGTAAATCTGAAATTTACTAAAGAAAAAAGGTACATGTCAAGGTAAACTTGGAGTTTACTAGTATAAAAGTTCATAAATTAATATGAACAATTGCGACATCCCAAAGATGTGCATACTGAGTATGTAACATATATTGAAGAATTAGAAAATTCTTCATTACTTTTAATGTTGCTTGTTCTCATAATAAGTTGGTTGGACCAACTAATATTGGGATTGAATCCCTTAAAATCTAAAAAGTATAAAAGGTGAATATGGGCCCGCTCAACAGTTATGTGATCTATTAAGATGCATCAATATAAGATGATCACATGTGCATTTATCGTCAACCTACAGTTTGGCATTCATAAAGTTGTTTGCTCAATAAAATTGAGTTAAGAGTATAACTTTTAGATTATTAAGTCAAGACTAATCATCTTGATGATCATGGTTTAGCATCGAATGCCTTTCATAAATAGTTAAACCATTGAGAACAAAAACTTCATGTGTTGGTTTGAAATATTATATACAAAAGTACTTGTATGCATCAAACCAACAAATTATAATTAATTTCCCCTCAAAGTTGGTTCTAAGTCAGGAATCACACGTAGTGTATCTAATAGTTAATGTGTGGTATACGATCAATGAATATACCATGATGCACAAAGATGTATTTCTTAAAGAAGAAGGAGGATGTATGTTATTTTTTCTAACATAAGGAGGAGATATAAGCAGCTATGAAATAAGTTAGGAATTATCATAAGATCTTCATTCATAAGATAATTCAAGTCATTTACCGAAAGCATCTCATATTTAAGCTGTAAGTGCTCCTATTTTGTGTCCTTGAAGGACAAAGTCTATGCATACATGAAACATGGTAGACTAATCGATTTCAAATGAAACAAGTAATAAATAATCATAATAAGAAGGCAATGTGCTCTTGAAGAGCCTATGACATAACACTTCATGAAACCTTATGAAAGGTTTAGGTACCTTAAAATAATGAAGTGATGAGATCTCAAAATATTATGTCACATTGCGAATCGATACAAAATGAGAAATCATCGATGATACGTTTGATACAATATTAGTGCAATATTGTGAAGGATTACGAGGATCCGAATTGTACGTTTATTTAAGCATGTTGACGTAGAAATATTTATTAAGTGACATGAAAGAATGCATCTTGATAAGCACAAAACTTATTTGATTTGCAGTCAAAATATTTGAAGATGTCACTTGACAATTTATACGAGAACTTTTAAGGATTCAAAATGTTTGAAGCATATAAAAGTTTCTGAAAAACTTATTTATAATCCTTATGTAATTGTATAAGCTTATGGCTTGAAAATTATTGGAACTCTTGGTGAGTTTTCAAAAGCAAATAGATTATTTGCTGAAATGAGAAATATACGAATTTGGATTGGTTATGAAGTACCATATCTTAGTACAATTGGTGCACTCATGTATCTTGTAAAATACTACAAGACGCAATATAGCCTTTCGCTCAATTTGTTAGCAAGGTATAGTTCTACTCCTACTAGGAGACATCGAAATGAGATCAAACACATGAGTTTGTTTTATTATAAAGATTGCAGTCTCAATCTTACAGGTTATGCTGATGTTAAGTACTTATCTGATCCATATAAAGCTCGGTCTCAAACAGGCTACGTGTTCATGTATGGGAATACTGTCATATCTTGGAGATATACAAAGAAGTCTATTATAGCCACTTCATCGAATCATGCTGAGATAGTATCTATTCAGGAAGCAAGCCAAGAATGTGTATGATTGAGGTCCATGATACATCTCATTTGAGAAAAATATAATTTGAAATGCGACAATGTACTCATAATTTTATACAGAGATAATGCAGAATGCATAACACATCTTAATGGAAGATTCCTAAAAGGAGAAAGATCGAAGCAAACTTTATCAAATTTTTTCTATACATGAGCTCTAAAAGAATGGTCATATTAACGTGTAACAGATTCGTTCAAGTGACAATGTGGCTGATTTATTCACCAAATCTTCTCCAATTGCAATTTTCAAGAAGATGTTGCATAAGATAGGGATGCAAAAGGTTCAAGGATGTTATCATTACGGGGAGTTAATACGCGTTATACTCTTTTTTCCTTGCGAGGTTTTGTCCCACTGGGTTTTACTTGTAAGGTTTTTAATGAGGCAACCTATATGCGTATTGTTAGAGATGTGTACATTTTTTCCTTCACTAGATTTTTTTCTCACTGAGTTTTTTTAATAAGGTTTTAACGAGGCACATTATCTATCAAATAGACATTTAAGGAGGAGTGTTATAAATATATTTACATTATAGTGAATGTCTATCAAGATCTATCAAGATCTAGTTGATATCTATCAGGATTTGAAGTATCTGTCTTTTAGTGAGAAACTAGGAGTAAATTTTCCCTATAAATAGAAGGATTTCCTTCATTGTAAATCACATATCAAAATCCCTCAAGAGAAATAACAGTTATTCTCTTTTCTCTCTCTATTTTTCTTCTTTATTCTTTATTGTTTTATAACATATATATATATATATATATATATATATATATAAAGAGACAGAGAGAGAGAGAGAGAGAGAGAGAGAGTTTAAGTTGATGATACGGCCATTTCTACAAATCTTGTGCAGCTAGCTTATGATTGTCAAATTGGCAGGATGAACGAAATTTAGGTTAGTACCCGCCCAAAGGTTAAATGTTGAGTGATACTTCAAGCCATCCAATGCTTCCCAAATTTTAATTTCTCAAATTGTTTGGTTATAGTTTGCTTAATTAGCAAATATAAAATAAATCTTTCTTATGACTATCCTAATATGATATTAGTATATTAAACGAAAAATAATTAAGAAAAATATTTTGACAATATTGTCTAAATAAGCCAAGTCAAAATGAGTTTAATCAATAATGAATGATTATTAAGCCGAGTAAACTTGGATATGATATAATTGGATAGTTGTGGTCCGTAACTTTAGGACCTTATTTCATCTAACCTCTCTGTAACTTTCCATGTAGGAAATTGTCTTAACTTCTCCAAAGAAAGTTATTGACAATTTCAAAATTACTATTGATGGAGAACAATAAAAATATGGCATTTGGTTCAATGGTCCCTGGACACATTGCTTCTTTAAAACATCATACCATCTATGAGTGAGGTTTTGAGTGCTTGGAAGATCTTTGGAGTATGATATACTCATCGGAAGAAGGCGAGTTCACCGATGACTTTGGAACAATGGTTGGAGGTATGTTGTTTATTTATTTCTGTTGAGCTATTGCTCTGTATTTTTTGGTGTCAAAGCGATCTTGTTTACCTACACTTTGTTTTGGATTATCGAGCAATTTCTATAGATCTGGAAATTATCAAACGCGTCAATAAATCTTTTGAGCAGATTCATATTTTAAAACGTTACTGATAAATTCCAATACTAAAAATTGTTAAAGATTTCTGAAGTCTATAAGGTTTTAATGATATTCATGGTCTACAAATAATTTTTCAATTGGGTTATGTCACGATCCAAAAACTAGAGGTCATGCTAGCAGTTATCGCGGCTAAACCTTGATAAGTAAGCCAGTAACCTAGAATGATATGAAATACGTAATCAATATAAAATTTCAAGGAGAGACTTCCATAACAAAGTCAAACCATACATATACAATAGTAGTAGAAGTCTGAATATCAAAATAATACCATAAACCATCCCAAAATTGAGTGTCACGGTATAAGAACAATCTAAATACATCTCTAAGTTTAAAAATACAACTAATAATCCAAAAAGTCTATCTCCGAATACAAAACAAGGCATAAACTAGGTAGGATGGGGTAGGAGATCGACTCTAGAATAATAGAGCAGCCACTACCTTGGATGTATCGAATCACCGCCTGAACTCAGCTACCGCGCAGTGCACTCGTACATGATTCTGCACCGAAAGAGTACAATAGGGATGAGTACGGTTCACTTAAACTCAGTAGGTATCATAAGCCGACTGAGAAAAGTAGAAAATAAAGTATATAAATACACAGTATGGGCACGTCACCTGCAATCAAAAAATATCCCAAACGATAGCATACACCGTCTCCACTAATAGATCTAAATATATCACATACGCCAAATACAAGTACGAAAAAAAATATAGTATAAATAAACATCAAGTCAAACATGAAAGTAGAGCACAGAATATGCATAATGAGTGAAATGCAATGAGAATGATAATGATAATGATGTGATATGTCTGAGGTTATCGCATAACCTCTGTATACACCTATCGAGAACTGCTCTCGAGGTAGAACCTATGGGGGTGTTGACACCTAATTTTGACTCTCCAAACTTAAAATTAACGCATTTAGACTTCTTGATCCTTAAATGGCACAAAATGCAATTTTCGCATATTTTTTTTTTTGTAAATTATTGATAATCATCATTAATTTTAAGATTTTAACCAATTTATTGTCATATTTTAATTTACATAATTTATTGATAATTATACTCAATTTCGTAAATTTAAAATTTTTTATTAGTTTATTACCATTTTAATATTTTGCATAGTCATCTGCATACATACATAGCATAACACTGTAATTTCTTTTTACATATTATAATTTTAATTATTTATTGCATAATATATTTTTTAAAGATATTATATTTGTTGTTTGCATTTTTAGTACTCATGCATCGATATTTATTTTTTGCATATTATTTAATATAGTCTCTAAATGATAACATTGGTTCAATTATTTTAATACATAGAGCAATAAATTAGTCAAATTAAGATCACGTTAATTTTTTAAAAGATGACAATTGAAACGATTGATTGAATACTAATTCATTTGATTAATAGTAATATACTATTGATTAATAATAATATACTATTTAATGATTAAAAAGATAATTCTTTATTTTTTGAATGAAATATGAGTTCCTTTTTATTATAAAGGGGAGGAAGTTATTTTTTACTCAGAAACAATACACACTCACAAACGCATACATACACATATTTTCCTCACATCAGCCATTTCTCCCTCACTTTCTCTCTAATTTATCTCTTTCTCTTTCTTCCTTAAATCTCCAGCCGCCCCTCACCAGTCATCGCTGGCTCACCGGATTAACGGCTAGCGAGTTTCAGCCAGCACACCACCGCCACTACCACCTTCTACGCTCCCCTATATTCTCTATTTTCCCCATCTTGCCGACGCCGGACTACGGCGAAATCCCCTTCCATAGCTAAAGCAGTCACCAAACTACCACCAAACATCATCGCCCCCTCTCTCCCTCTCTTTCCCATCCTTGCCTCGCCGAAGGTAGTAACCGACGAGGTCCGAACCTTTAGCCTCACCACCACGACACCACCAACGTCTAGCCAGGCCCCTTTCCCCTCTTGACCCGTCGCCGAAAAATCAGAAATCCCAACGATCACAACTTTGGTGGGGCAAGCCCCCGTTCCTCTATTCTCCAGCTAACCGAATATTTTGGTTTATATTATTATTACTCTTATGCTTATTTTGCAGATCTGGTCACACCTTGATATTTTTTATGATTTCTTTAATTTTTCAAGCATTTCATTATATTTTTGCTAGACTGTTATTATAGTCTCCGGTGCAGGTTACCTCCTCCGATTAGTTATATAAATTTTTGTTTTGTTTATCGTGTTATTTTATTATGGGTGTTTTTTTCCTTAATTTTATTATGTTTATATTATATTTATTTGTGTTAGGATACTTTTTTTTTTATCCCTCACTTTATAATGTCTTTTGTCTAGATTGATTGACATTTTCAAATATTTGCAATAATAGTGTTTATGATGATGTGCAGTGTTTATTGTCTATTTATTACTTTATTTTTTTACACGACTTTTTAATAACTTTGATCTTAGTTGTTTATATTATTTTAAGTCCTATATATACTGAATAGTGTTATTATATATGGCCAATGTAATTATCTCTTCGTCTATATATTTGAGGTCATCCTATTACAAAAGACGGATTTTATTTATCAAAATTATTATTTTATATTAAGGACCGATACTTGACCGATGAAGAAATTTTTGTCGATTTTTTAGGCCTTCATAATAAAAGACGGATATTACGTATATAAGTACGTAATAAAATGAATATTTTGGGTGATGACAAAATTTTTATGGCAATGAAAAACGTTTTATGATTCGTATCTTGGCAAGGCGATTTATGACGGTCAATAAATTGAGCAACCACTTTGTATTCATGGCGTATCTAAAATTTAATTCGAGCCCACCTTTTAGCAAAAAATTATATTTTTAAATACATATATGCACACATGTTTTTTATAATTATTTATTTGTTACTAACATTTTTGTTCCAAGTGTTTATACAGGTTATTAGAAAAAATCGCCGAGAATGACATTCAAAGAAGACTTTAAATTTTGCGTTGTATTTATATTCTTATACTTGTACAAATATTATAATAGTGAAAACTTTATTTTTGGGGTGTTGGGCGGGATGTTTTTACTTACACAGTACACATCACGCGTTTAGACAAATTTAGGCCGCTAATATTTATGTTAAAATTGATTTAGATATTTAATCAAATAATTCATATTTTTACACTAAAGAATATTACGTAATTTTTTTCTTTAATTTTTTTCTGTAAAACAAGTTTTTCTTTATTCAATCTTTTCTTTTCTTTTCATACATGTTTTTATATGCTTTCATTTATTTTAATACACTTCTTATACACATAATTTTATGATAACATATGCAATTTACACATTCTTTACATATAAATTGTGCATATTATTTTTTTGTATTTGTACTTGCAAACATCAATTTTTCCTTTTTCTTTTAATAAACCTAAGTCTGGCCGGGAACCACTGTTGTGGATTCTAAAGGATGCCTAACTCCATCCCTTCAGAATAATTTGAACCCTTACCTAGAATCTAAATTGGTTCGTAGATTAAATAAAATCATACTTGTTAATAAATAAATAGGTTTCTTATTTTTTCTTAAAAATTAGTTGAGGACTCTGTATAAATTAATTCTTTTTAGATACTATAATGTCTTGCTCGTTTTGGCCTTAGGTAAAAATTGGGTATGACAGGGGTTCGCAACCAATATACAATCTCAATAATGAATCTAGTCTCAATATCCATATCTCCTGTTCGACTCTTGAACTACAGCAGAGGTTTTTTGAATGTGTCACATTTCTGTCAGAAAAATAGTATTTTCACGATGGTACCAATGTCTTATGAAATGTATGTATAATGAGGATGTAATGCTCACAATCAAACCAGAATAAGAACATCAAATCCAACAAATATAAATGAATACGAGCTAAAAAACTGCTCAATAGGACAACCATCCGTGATCCAATATAAATCATGTACCATAAAAGTGAAATATGCGAGTACGACATCAATCATACCACAATAATCCCAACTAAGGCATTTCTAAAATAAGGAAAACAATCCAACATATACGCAAGGCTAAAACAGTCAGATAAGACCCCCACACAAGCCACACATAGCATATAACATCTCTGATCACCAAAAATAACAATGTAAGCCCCCACACTAGCGCACAAAATTAATAACATTATTTTTATGATTATCACCCAAATTCATAGCATGATTTTATTCAAATATTAACTATACAACCCAGTGTGAAGGAAGTTAATCCATAACCTACCCCGTGACAATGAAATCCAAGCCAAAAAGACTTCACGTGGAGTCTTTCCCCTCATGAAGGGCCCGTATATCAACTAAAACATACAAATATAGAATCTACACGTCAAAAGTAAGCCAACGATATCCATGTTATCTATTTTCACATCGAAATCAAAATAGACCCCCAAAACGAATTTTTGAAATGATAAAATCAGAATTTTAGTTCATAAACACATTATCCATAATTAAATAAAGACATAGATGAAATTCCAAGCAAAAAGGGTTAGAAAAGAGGTTTATTTTGAAGAAAAAAAACATTTTAGGCCTTTGGGGCTAAAATTCCCAAATTTTCACTTTTGAAATCATGAAATTACGAGCTTTAGATGACAAAAAGTGAAGTAGAATAATTAAAATAGTGATTTTAAGTTTAGCCAAGCTTGAAAATGGAAGAAACTGCCCAAGAACTCTAAATCCAAAGCTCAAAGTCTCAAAAATAGAAGAAAAATAAAAAATGATTTTTATATTGTATTAGAGCTTACAGCTAAAGTGGTCAAATTACCGCTATAGCGGTCTCTGTTTTAGCGCAGGTTGACTGCTAAAGCAGTCCGATCCTACAAGGGTTGACCGCTAAGGCAGTCCCCTTTTCGCTAAAGCTGCCAATATCCGCTTTACCAGAACCCGACTACCAGGTGGCTCCATTTTAGCGACGACTGGGACGATAAAAAGATCACCACTTTAGCGATCTGAAGGCCACTAAAGAGGTTGCACTAGATAACTGGTGCACTAGCAACTCTGCTAAAAGTGTAAAGTTGTGTATCAAGTCCTCGGTATTCATTCAAAATCCTATGCAGATAAACGAAATATGTTACTACACTAAATTCGACATTCCTGACTGAATGTTGACATCATATTTTCAAAAGTAGGTTGTTTTCACCAAATTGACCAACGAAATTCAACAACAACAACAATAACCCAGTATATTTCCCAAATTGAGGGTTGAAATGAGATATACAATCCATAAAATCACTCAAACTATGGTACCAACCCAAATTAACATTTCAAATCTGCTGGCGCAGTCTGTTATGCCATCCAACACATAGAACAACAAATATTAACCGAAGTCAACTATGAAGGTTTTTTAACCTATATAAACCACAAACTCGAACAAATTACATCAAAATATATTAAGAACTATGTCAATCATTCCAACACCCCAAAAATATCACATACTAACGACGTCAAGGGTTAAAATGGTCAACTCATATAGAAATGAAATAATTCACAAAAATTCAAGTCCTTACAATATCCACTACTAAAAATCTAGTTCTTCCTTTAACTAAAGGCGGGGTAAATACCTAAATTGGCGAAAATCTAGGAATAGATACTACATATATCAGATTAACCTTCTAAGTACCCTCATCTACAGGTGATGCCTCCACTGAACCTTAACCACAAAAATTCTCTAGAACATAACCTTCTAACATCCCTAGCTAAAATGAAGACAAGCTCTTCAGTGAAGGAAAACATCTCATCCAACTATATTGAATCCCAAGAATGATATGAGATTCGACTGAAATGTAATATCATAACATGAAAACATGAAAATTTACATGAGCAACTGATAGATTTAGGGGCAATGCTAACTCATAAGCTACATCCCCAATAGTTCAAAGAATCTCGAATGGTCTGATACACCTTGGGCTAAGCTTGCCCCTCTTCCCAAAGCTCATCACGCCCTTCATGGGAGAAACATGAAGGAAGACTCGATCACCAACACTGAATCTCAAGGCACGAAGTCTACAATTTGCATAGCACTTTTTGCCAACTTTGAGCTGCTCAAAGTCTATCTTGAATGAACCAAACCCTACTCAAAGATTCTCGAAGCAAGTCCGTACCTCAGGGTCTAATCTTAGAAACCTCAAACCAACCAACTAGAAAGTGAAAACACCTACCATATAAGGCCTTAAAGGATGCCATCTTAATATTATAGTGGTAGCTATTATTATATGCAAACTCTACCAAGGCTAAAGGTTGCTCCCAGTGACCTCCAAAGTTCATAACACAAGTGTAGAGCATATCCTCTAAAACCTAAATAGTTTACTCTAACTAACAATCAGTTTGGGGGTGAAAAGCTATGCTAAGATCAATTTAGGTACCCAACTCTTCTTGAAATGCCTTCCAAAAGTAAGAAGTGAACATTAAACCCCTATCTGAGCAACACTATGGAGATGAACTATCTCACGAACATAGATACAGACCAACCTCTCAACAGCAAAAGAAACCTGAATAGGGATAAAATTAGTAGTTTGGTCAATCGGTCCATTATGACCCAAACACAGTCAAAACCACAAGAAGTATGAGGTAATCCAGTCAAAAAGTCTATAGTGATCTATTTCTATTTTCACTAGACAATGGGTAACCTCTGAAGCAAACCATCAGGCCTCATATACTCACCCTTCACCTACTAGAAACATAGGTAATGAGCTATAAAATTCAATACATCCTTCCTCATACCATCCTACCAGTAGTGCTTTCTCAAATTATGGTAGATCTTAGTCACTCCAGGATGAATGTAATACTTAGAACAATGATCCTTCTCCAAAATCAATCTCACCCAATCACCCACTCTCGGCGCACAAACTTGGCCTCCAGTCCTTAAAATATCATCGTAGTTGAGGGAGGCTTCCTTAACCTCACCACTCAATGCCTTGTCCTTAATTACTCTCAAACCAACATAATTAAACTGGTGAACTTGAATCTTTTCCATTAAAGAAAAACTAGCCTTTAAAAATGCCAAAATGCACCAAAGTGTCAAAATATCAAGCCTAACTATTTGGTTGGCCAAAGACAGAAGCTCTCAGGCCAAAGGCCTCTCAAGAGTCAAAAGACGCGCCAAACTACCCATACTAGTCGACTTTTAGCTCAAGGCATATACTAGGGTCATAATCCTTAAGAAACTTAAGCCAATGTGTTGCTTCATATTAAGATTTCGATGTGTGAAGTAATACTGAAGATTATGGTGATCTGAGAAGATCTCACAATGGACTCTATAGAAATAGTTCCTCCATAACTTCATAGAAATATCAATCACACACAACTCCTAGTCGTGAGTAGAGTAATTCTTATCATGAGGATTCAACTGATGAGAAACATATGCAATCACCTTACCCTTATGCATCAACATAACACCTAACCCAACACCAGCAACATCATAGAAAATGGTGAAACCCAGACTCTCCTTGGGTAAAGTCAAGATAGAAGATGAGGTCAACAAATCCTTAAGCTTTTGTAAGCTTACTTCCCAAGTATTAGACCACTGAAAGGAAATATTCTTCTTGGCTAACTTGGTCTATGGAGTTGCAATAGAAAAAAGGCCCTCGACAAAGTATCAGTAATAGCCTACTAAACTAATAAAACTTTAAATATCGATAGGGAAAGTAGGACTAGCCCAATCACGAACCACTACAATCTTGGTGAATCGACCATGATACCATCCTTGGTCACCGCATGACCCAAGAAAGAGACAGATCCTAACTAAAACTCACTCTTAGAGAACTTAGCATACAAATTCTCATCTCTCAACCTCTAGAGTACAATCTACAAATATTCCTCATGTTGGCCTTACTCTTGGAGTAAACCAAGATATCATCTATAAATACAATAACAAAAGAAATGATATGGTCAAAATACCTAATTCATCAACTCTATGAACTGGGATGGGGCATTGGTCAATCCAAAAAACATGACCAAGAACTCATAATGACTATATCGAGTTTGAAAGGCCATCTCTGAAATTTTTGAAGCTGTAATCCTTAACTGGTGATACTTGGACCTCAAATCAGTCTTCGAAAACACTAAGGAACCATAAAGTTGATCAAATGAATTATCAATACGAGGAAGAGGATACTTATTCTTAACCACCACCTTGTTCAAATGTTGATAATAAATACACATACACATAGACCGATTATTTTCATCACAAACAAGACAAGCGCACCCCAAGGTGATACACTAGATTGGATAAATCCCTTATACAACAACTCCTACAACTGATTCTTCAACTTTTTTAACTCTATTCAGGCCATCCTATAGGAATAGAAATGGGCTTGGTGCCCAGCTCAACATCAATAGAAAAGTCAATATCACAATCCAAAGTCATACCAGGAAAGTCAGTAAGAAAGACATCCATAAACTCACTAGTAATACAAATCGAATCCAATGAATATGGTGAATCAAAACTAATATCAAGAATATAGACCAAATAAGAAAAATATTATCGCTCTACCAAGTGATAAGCCTGAAGAAAATATATGACTCTCTTATGACCTGAATAAAACACACTCTTCAAAGTTATCCTTGGCACACTAGACGGAGCTAAAGTTACGATCTTGGCATAATACTCTAGAATAGCATGATATGGAGCTAACCAATCCATACCCAAGATGACATCAAAATCTACTATATCTAGGATATTTAGATCTACCCAAATCTCACGACCGGCGAAAGTCACAACCCAAGATCAGTGCACGCTAACATGACTCAAACTGGGGCATTGTCATAATGAGCATCCCAAGTTAAACCAGGACCGAGGATAACCCCTGATACCCAACTATCCAAACCAGCTGATAACCATACTATAAACTAATCCATACATCCCATATCAAATGAGTAACAAATGTATATATATACAATCCAAAATGAAATAGAATAATCATAAATCAAATATAGTCAACCAGTATCATCCCCAATTTCAATGCCAATTCTAAGGCTAACATCACTAACAACACCGCCCATACCAACCCATAGTAGTTCTACAAAGCCTCTAGCCAAAAGAAAAACAATACCTGGTCAGGACATGCCCCCAACCATAGCCAAAACCAATACCCATAAAGTAACCAAAGTATGTAAAGACATCTATAAATGAAATGGAGCCTTCCAGAACATGAAAGCTCACCACTTTAATACAACCAAGATAATCCCAAATCCGATCACTAAGCAGAAGGAGAAGAACGATTAGTTTCTGCATCACGTGGGAATACATCCGCCCGAAAATGGGTTACCGAGTGAACGCTAGCAAGTACTCAGTATAAGGATAAAATAATGCTAACCTTTAAAACCAAGTAAACTAACTATATGCATTTAGAACCATATATATTTATAATCTATGCCAAGAAAAGGAACCGAGTTTAACATGCATTTAAAATCATTAACCTGGGTATGTGTAGCTTAAATGTCCTAGAACCATCCATGGGTTATATGGGTCCAGTGTTACCCCCTGAATGGGCCTCGATGCGTGTAGCCGCACGAATAAAATTTAATATAAGAGTAGGGTATTCCCAAGTACCCTTCGCTTTCTATAATACATATATATAAGTGTACTTAGGGGATTCTCGTATACCCCATAAGTATCATATATGGTCGTCATGACCAATCCTCATGTTGGCAAACATAAGTTTTCAGTGTCCGTCTATTAGATTCACACCTTCCATGGTTAGCTATCACACCCTGCCATTATTTCCCTATTAAAACCCTTACCATTTAACCAAAATAACTATTTTCTTTATTATTAACTAAGGCTATTAGAAGTGGTATCGTTATACCGACTATAGATCATAAGCAATATCCTTAGCCATCCTATTTAAACTATAAGGGATTCCCATGTACCCATAGCTTATATTATCAAGTTGACTTGGGGGAATTCCAGGTATCCCACAAGATGTTCACTATTATGTTTGCTTGGGGGATTCCCTTATACCCCATAAGTATTTTCAATTAGACCACCCATAAACACCAAGACCTTACCATTTTAACCATTCCAAACTATTTAAACCATTTATATCATTAAGGGTTCCATTACCAAGTTGTACCATTCAATAGTTCCATTAAAAGTCCAATAATTTAGTAAAAGTATTCTCATAGGCATTTTATCAAAGATGTAGGGGGTACAGTATTTCAAAAACCAAGTACCAATTGTCTAATTTAACCATTCCAATGCAACCAAATGTTCAAAACATAATTATAACACAAAAACCATAAAGGACATGGGAAAATCATAACCAACCATTATAACCAAAACCCCCAATATATATTTGAAAGCCCAAAACCATACAACAATTATGCTATGAAAACAATTCACAAAATATGCCTTTAGTTGGAACTAACAATGAGGGAGAAGTATCTTGCCTTAGATTACGTAAAAGATGAGAAGAAATCACCCCTTATGAGCCTCAATTGACCACCTTAAAGGAAACTCTAGGTTTTGCTTAACTCAAGAGCCTTGAGAGATTTTGAGAGAGTTTCTAAGTATTTAAGATTAGAATAATAGGGTAATTGATATCCCAAAAGAGTTATAAGTCATGGGGTCCTAAGGGGTATAAGGTGAAATGTCCAGATTACCCCCAACTTAAACTACTTAAAAATCCTGCAGGATGGTACGACTGCTCCTCCTAATCTATATCCTAGGGTAAGAGTGGTACCCACCACTCGTATCCCAAGTAGAACCTAAACCCCCACATTGACCTACACACGACTCAAAAGTACTACTCGTACCCAATCATACGATTGGTACCCATACAACATACCCTAGCAGAATCAAGAGTAATTGACACTGTCCAACATACGAGTTGGACTATACCACTCATACCCTATCTCACAACCCATGGTAAGCCACCCATACTTAGATCCAAGTAGAGTTACTAAGTTTCAGATTAAGTGATAAAAAACCTCACCCTACAACCCATCACCTACCATATAAATCATACCCACCCAAGTCGTACCCATTGCAAAATCTCAACCACCCAACACCACCATCACTGGACAACATACGACTGGATTACCTGACCTGTATCTACACCATACAACTAGTATGGTGAGTCGTATGATGTCTAGAGAGTCCAAAACCTAGGAAATATTAAGGATCAAAACCTAAGGTATTTCAGTCTCCCCCACTAGGATCATTCATCCTCGAATAACGAGTAAGGTAGTATATGCACAATTTACACCCCTAGATGCCTTTACTCTTACCCTTACAAAGGTAAAAAATACAGATGCATGGAAGTCAACCTTTTCTTTAAAATGTTTGAAAACAAAGATGTGATCAAGACACATACCTTTTACACGAATATCCGAAGCAGAAAAAAATATGGATACTTGGACTTCGTGTCCTCTTTTGCTTTCTATGTAGCCTCTTCCACCTTATGGTTCTTCCATAGAAACTTAACCGAGGCCACATCCTTGGTTCGTAACTGGTGAACCTGCTGATCCAAAATCTCAACCGAGATCTCTTTATAAGATAGAGAGTCTGAGATACCCAATCCTTCCAAAAGAATTACCGATGAAGGATCACCTATGCATTTCTCAACACGGAGACATGGAATGCCAAATGAATGGAGCTCATACTAGAAGGAAACTCTAACTTATATGCAATATTACCAACCTTCTTAAAAATCACATAAATACCAACATACTGGAGACTCAGCTTTCTATTTTCCTAAACTGCATTACTCCTTTCATGGGAGAAATAGTTAGAAATACCTTATTCCCGACCTAAAACTCTAAGTCCCTATGCCTTACATCTGCATAGGACTTTTGGTGACTTTGGAAAGTTGTAAGCCTATCCCAAATCACCTTCACCTTCTCTATAGCCAAATACACCATATTCGGGCCAAACATATCCGCCTCACTAAGCTTAAACCACCCTATAAGAGACCTACACCTCCTACCATTCAATGCCTCAAAAGGATCCATTTTAATGCTAGAACGGTAGCTATGTTGTAAGAAATCTATACAAGAGGTAGATGATGAACCCAATTACCACCATAATCAATAAAATACTGTAATACTCCAAAAATCCAAACCAATGTTAGCATCATGTTTCAAGCTCATACATAGTATATTATCATTCTTTGATAGTTTTATGAGTTAGTTTGAGGTATATTAAGGCCCCAAATAACTCCAAGCTATTTTGATTGAAATTTTGATAAGAATATTGCTTTAGTAAACTTCAAGCGAGCATATCTTTTATTATACTCAGAATTTTCCAGCTCAGGATCTACCAAGTTGTAGGAAATTGAATTAGCTTTCCAACGATACTAATTTTGGGAAAATGCGATACTTAGGTGAGAAGTTATGACATTTTTAGTGCAAAATAGTAGCCCAACGCGATAAGGCCGCGTCGCGGTAATGACTAATTTCACATTCGTCCTTTTCTAATATTTCACCATGATAAGAACTGCATCACGCCAAAGGGTATTTTTGCAATTATCATATTCTAGTGAGGCACCGCAATGGAGCCGCATCATGCCAAAGTTCCTGTTCCCAGTTATCCATTTCCAGTGATGCAATATAATAGCACCGCGTTGTGTCATTGGGCAAAATGGGGATTGTCAACTTTCTAGTGGCCCGACGCGATTGCACTGCATCACGGTGAAGCTAAAAATTGGGATTGTAAGTTTCGTGACTTAAATTCTAGGGATCGTTTGGTCTTTTTCCCATGACCCCAATTCATGAAAAATACCGAATTAAAGCCCCAATATCCTTTTAGGTTATTATTTCATTAAATTTCTCCCAAATCAAAAGTAGTCTCTTTCAAGGAAAAACCCTATACCTCAAGATCAAGGTCAAATCTCAAGAATTCACCATCAATCCTCACAAATTTATAAACCAAAGAATGTTAGGTGTTCATCCATGGAGTCCAAGTATCCAATTCTAAATTCAAAATTGTGATCTTTACAAGTTACCATAATTTTAAAGTGTGATTTTAACCATGTACCTCCATGATTTTTTATTCTCTATCATGTTTATACGAAATTGATGTTAGTATTAAACTCTATGCATTTGAATAATGTTATTCACTGATTCAAATCATGAATAAATGATATTAATGTTAAAATCATGTTATTACTCCAAGTTTTATGCTATTCCCATGCTTAGCTTAAACTATGCATTACATGTGTTTGATGAAATACCTACAAGACTGAATTTTGACAAATACTTTCATATTAGGTCCTCTAATTTTAGCACTATTTTACTATTATGCTATCGACTCCTGGAGGTTATGAATACCCAAAAACTTAGTTGTTTATTTTGTCTCAATATCTTAGAATAGTTTCAAAATATGTTATGAGCTTTATCAGATTAGTCAATCATCACAATCAGTTAAACTTAAAACAATTCAGTATTCCGAGTCAGTCCAGTTGGGAGTAGGATTTAGCACCGAGTGAGTGCAGGGATGATGGCTTCCCTATCAGATAGGCATAATCATTAGTATTAGTCCCTGCACTCAAAAACTACGTAGCCAACATAGGATATGAAGAGTCACCTATTAGTTTAGGTTTGACTACCTCACAGGGGTCACCTGTACATTTAGTCTTAACACTCTTAGTACTTTGGGATAGCATATCAGTGGATCCATACAGCCAGTGTTAGTACCCATGGCACAGTACTGACACCCTTCCAACTGGGTTATGGGTTGGACCCCAATTAGATTAGATTGGGGCATGTTAGTTAGATGATACCTCCCATTTTCTTAGTCTAGTAATCAGCTCAGTAATTCAATTTTAGTTGCATGACCATAGCATACAGATATCATTATTCAGTTATCAGATTTTAGTATTGCAGTTTATAGATTATACTCAGAAAATGTTTTATGCTTGGTCATATATCCTTATTATTTACAGATTTTATGTATTATGTTCAGTATGTGATGCTATACATATTCAGACAGTTATTACTCATGTCCATAAAATATGTATATCAGCCTACCTCATTTAAAATACCAGTGAATTCAAAGTACTGATCGCATACTCTTTTCTTGCACTATGATGTATTATATCATATGTTCAAATACTCAATTCCTGAATCACGCGTAGACCTTCCAGATTATCAGCCGCAGTAATGGTGAGTCCTCATATTTTGCGAAAAGACTATATTTAATTTTATGCTTTAAGCTTAGTAGTTAGTTGGGGCCTGTCCCATCAACTCTTATTCAGTCAATTTAGAGGCTTTCAGATATTTCAGATAGTTAGTCAGTTCTTAGATTTCAATTGTAATTGTTAGATGTTTTATCAGTATTATTAGTTTGGTTTATAGATTTTATCAGATTTATTGATTAAAATCTTATGGAATTCCTTAGTTAAATTTTGCATATGACCTTGTTTTATTAGTTTTACTTAATGCTCACAGCAGATACCAGCTCATGGGTTCGCTTGTGATCGCTCGGGACTGTAAGCACCGTGTGGCACCCGGGGTGTACTCTCAGGGCATTACAAACTTAGTATTAGAGCCTAAGGTTTTAAAGTGTCCTAGGATGTTTGAAAGTCGCATCAAGTAAATTCTTGTGCATGGGTGTAAAATTCGCCACACTTATGGAAAAGAGGCTACAAGGCATTTAGGAAAAGTTTCTTTTTTTCAGTGCTCATGTCATGCCACTAAGTGTGATGCTCATGTTAAACTCTCTATCTAATCTATTGTTTCTTCAATTTATAGTACATGCCTCCCAGAAAAACAACCGAAAGAAGAAACATAAACCAGCCAACCCCTTCGCCCGTTCAAGAAGATCCCCTGAATGAGCATGTTTCTCATGCAGAGTTCAAAGATGCATTTAATACTCTAGATCACTCTGTAGTGGCTCATAATTCTCACTCAACAATTGGTTTGCCACCTAGTGTCCAATACTGCCGCAGCTAGGATTCAGGACTTTACTCGAATGAACCTTCCTCTATTTTTATGATCCAAATCTGAAGAGGATCCATAGGAATTCTTAGAAATGGTCAAGAAGGTAACAAATACTATATGGGTAACATCTAGTGAGAGGGCTGAATTAGTTGCCTATCAGTTTCAAGATATGGTTCATAAATGGTTCAAGCATTCAAAGGTAGATAGAGGCGCAAACACAAGGCCAATAGAATAGGAAAAGTTTGCTACAACCTTCTTAGATAGATTCTCCTTATTGGAGCTGAGAGAGGCCAAGGTGTTAGATTTTATCAATTTGAGGTAGGTAAACATGAGTGTGAAAGAGTATTCCCTCAAGTTTACTCAGTTAGCTAGGTATGCTCCTTATGCGGTAGTTGATAACAGGTCTAAGATGAGCAAGTTTGTGTCTGGTATATCTAGCAGTATGGTTAAGGGGTGTAGGACTATAATGCTGATTAAGGAGATGGACTTGTCTAGGTTGATGGTCCATGCTCAACAAATTGAGGAGCAGAAGACTAAGGAGAGAGAGAAGAAGGAAAAAAGGCTAGAATGAGTAGCTTTAATTTGAATCAACCAAGGTTAAAAGGTGGTAACCATCCTCAATTTCATTGCAAATCTTTAGTCGCATATCTGTTTTCAACTAGTGCCCTAGTACCCAAATTCAGAAATGATAATCAGGATAGGGCGCCAGGCTTTAAGTCCCAAGGAAGTGTTAACAGTGGTCATACAAATCCTCTTAGCTAGAAAAGTGGTAGAAGCCATTAGAGTGAGTGTAGAGCTGGTAGTGATGTATGCTTGGGTGTGGTAGGCTAGGACAACGGATTTGGGAGTGTCGGGTAGTTGCTCAAAAAGGTCGGGATTTATGCCAATAGGACCAGTCCCATCAGTTATCAGTTCTAACTGGCCACCCGACTCAGTAGGGTGTCGCTTCTAGTGCTACCAATGGTTAGTGTCCAAATAGATTGTATGACCATCAATCTCGATAGGTTTAGAAAAATTCTCCTGATATGGTTACTGGTATGTTATAGGTCTTTCATTTACATATTTATGCTTTATTAGACCCTAGAGCTTCTCTTTCTTTTGTAAACCCATATATAGCCGTCAACTTTGGAGTCAGTCCCAAAATCCTAGAAAATCCTTTTTTAGTGTCTACCTCAGTAGGTGTCTCTATTGTATCCGGGCAGGTATACAGGAATTGTTAGGTCATAATATCTTAGAAAGTCACTTCAGTAGATCTTGTGGAATTAGAGATGGCAGATTTTGATGTTATTCTCGGCATGGATTGGCTCTACTCATGCTATGCTTCAATTGATTGTAGAAATAGAGTAGTTCATTTTTACTACAGCTCTTAGGGGTCAGCTTGATTTGTACCTTAGGGCGAGGAGAATGATAACCAAGGGGGGTATTTATCATCTAGTCTGAGTCAAAGACTCTAATTTTGAGACTCCTAACCTTGAGTCAATTTCAGTAGTGAGGGAATTTCTAGATGTTTTCCCTGAACATCTTCCCAAAGTTCCTCCCGAAAGGGAAATTGACTTTGGAATAGACCTTCTTCCAGATACTCAGCCTATCTTTATTTTACCATACATTATAGCCCAAGCCTAACTTAAAGAGTTGAAAGAATAGTTGAAATATCTCGTAGATAAGGGATTTATCAGGCCCAACATCTTCTCGTGGGGCGTACCAGCCCTATTTGTGTGTAAGAAAAATGGTTCTTGATACACCCAAATTGCAACTCTGAGTAGAAAGTGGAAGCGATCGCTGTAAAATATAGAACCCAACTAGGTTGGGTGTCGAATCCCACAGGGAATACTGTGCTCACTAAGTGTTGTAATCATTATTAGACTGTTGATCAGAGGTTCCTAACAAAAAAAGGGGGGGTTTTGGGTTCTAATTTGTAAAATAATTAATTTTAACAAGAGTATTCCAACTAATGATTCTCTTTGTATTTTGATAACTTGATGAGATTAAACAAACCAGGGTTATGGTCACTAAAATGCTAGCAACATTTGGGTTGTGAATCGTTTATGAGTTCCGCTTAGCAAATTCAATTGCAAGAAAGGTTGAGTCCTATTCTTTAACCCTTAGTTTCTCAACCTAAGTGGATAGATTATCCTCTAATTCTCTCAAACTTGAAGGATGCATTATATTTCAACCCATTTCTTATGTAAGCTAATCCTGTCATTGCATTTGCTATTACTCTAAAGGTTAAAGCCCTTAGAATTCATGTAAATATTTTTTTTCCAACAAACACTTTCCTTTCAGACAAGTGTTGTTCTAGGGCTCACTCTTCAAGTTTGCAACCAAGAAAAGTCATGAAATTGAAGAAGGGTTTATCCAATGTCATTGAATTATAGAAGTTAAATTGATTCCGAACCCATAGATGTGTTTCACATAAAGGATCCCATAACCCTAGTTATGGGATCTTAGCCACAATACTCCATAGAAGAAGAAGTCATTCTTGTATTATTCATAAATAGATTAAGAATTTACTTACAAAGAATCCCAAGAATCAGTTCTGCAATCTTCAATAATCAATTGTTCAATGCTAAAGTACTCCCAGATCAAAAGAATCCCTAAAGTACTGGGTTACAAAGAGTTTCAATAGAAAATAAAACTTGTAAAATAAAGAAAAAATATGCCTTCTTAACCCTAAAATTTTGTATTTATATGTTCCCAGCTATAAAAAGAATTTAAAATTTAAAAATAGAAAAGCTGCATCCCAGTTAATGGTCCATATAGAGGACCATCAAAGAGTTGATGGTCCATCATCTTGTTCGTCACTCATTTCTTCCAAATAGCAATTTTTAGATAAGATCTGACGGTCCACCTGGTGGTCCATCGCATGACTGACGGTCCACCACATTAATCATCATTGAGTTCCTCTAGAGAGTGGTTTCTGGATAAGCATTAATGATCCATCTGGTGGTCCATCGCATGACTGACGGTCCACCATGTTGATCGTCATTGATTTTCACTGAAAGGTGATTTTTGGATAAGGGTTGACGGTCTATCTGGTGGTCCATCGCATGACTGACAGTCCACCATGTTGATCGTCACTGAGTTCCTCTAAAAGGTGATTTCTGGATAAGGGTTGACGGTCCATCTGGTGGTCCGTCACATGTCTGACGGTCCTTTATGTTTTCCATCACTCAAGGCATTTTTATGGTAGGTTCTGGATCGCCTTGACGGTCGACCTGCTGGTCCGTCGAAAGACTGACAGTCCACCATTTTGATCGTCAAACTCACTTTTCTGGTACTTTTTCCAGCTTTCTTCTGTGGTTATCTAAATTCACTGAAAACACTAAAAACTTTATGAAATAATACTTTGGTTGCCTAAAAACATACAATTTCCCGAAGAAAATAATGCTAACTATTTTGTAATATACCAGAACATCAGTTCTCTTAGAATGTGTACCGACTATCGTTAGCTGAACAAAGTCACAATAAAAAAAGTATCCACTTCCCAGAGTTGATGACTTATTCAACCAATTTCAGGGTGGCAATTATTTTTCTAAGATAGACCTCACATCCGGCTATCATCAGCTCAGAGTCAGAGAATATGACATTTTGAAAATAGCTTTCAAAATTCGGTATGGTCACTTTGAATTTCTAGTCATGTCCTTCGGTCTCACCAATGCCCTAACAGTCTTTAAGGACTTGATGAACCAAGTGTTCAAGCAGTACTTGGACATGTTTGTCATTGTCTCCATTGATGGAATCGTTGTTCACTAAATTCAGTAAGTGCAAATTCTGGCTAATATCAGTAGCTTTCCTTGGATATATTATTTCCAATAATGGCATTAGATTCGATTCTTAAAAAACCAAGGCGGTAAAAAACTGGTCCAGACCCATCTCTCTGTCAGATATTAGGAGTTTCTTGAGTTTGGTTGGCTCTTATCGATGGTTTGTTTAAGGATTTTCATCTATTGCATTCCCCATGTACAGGTTGGCTTAGAAAAAAGTTACATTTCAGTGGTCAAATTCTTGTGAAAAGAGTTTTTAGGAGTTGAAGACTCGAATCACTACATCCGCAGTTTTGATATTGCTAAATGGTTCAGATAGGTTAGTTGTGTACTGTGATGCTTCAAAAGTTGGGTTGGGATATGTTTTGATATAGTTGGGTAAGGTTGTTGTCTATACCTCTAGACAACTTAAGCCCCATAAAAAGAATTACCCTACCCATGATCTTGAGTTTGTAGTTATTGTGTTTGCCTTAAAGATTTGGAGGCACTATTTATATGGGGTGCATGTTGATGTGTTCACAGATCACAAAAGCCTGCAACATATTTTTTCGCAGAAGCATTTAAATCTGCGCCAGAGGAGATAGTAAGAAATGCTGAAAGATTATGATATAAGTATTTGTATCACCCGGGCAAGACCAATGTAGTGGCAGATGCCCTAAGTAGATTGTCTATGGGTAGTGTTACTTATGTTAAAGGTGATAAGAAGAGGTTAGTATGAGAAGTTCATCAGCTTGGCATATTAGGTGTTTGTTTGGATAATTCAGCTATGGGTAGTGTTTGGGTTCAAAATAGCTCTGAATCTTCTTTGGTTGGTAAAGTGAAAGAAAAGTAAGACAGGGATCCTAGTCTAGTAAAGTTGAAGGAGTGAGTCAGAGATCATAAAGTAGAGGTTTCCTCCTAAGGGGAAGATGGGGTGTTGCGTTGCCAAGGTAGAATGTGTGTGCCGTGTGTGGACGATTTGAGACAATAAATTCTTACAGAATCACATGGTGTGCATTACTATATTCAAAAAGGGGCCATGAAGATGTACCGCAATCCGTGGAAATCTATTGGTGGAGTGGGATAAAGAAGGATATTATAGAGTTTGTGGCTAAGTGCTCTACTTGTCCGCAAGTTAAGATTGAACATCAGAAGCCAAATGGGTCTATGCAGGAGTTTAGTATTCCCACTTGGAAGTGGGAGGTAGTGAACATGAATTTTGTGACAGGTTTGCCTCATACTCATCAGCAGCATGATTCAATTTGGGTCATTATGGACAAGATGACCAAATCAGCCCATTCCTTGCCAGTCCATACTATCTTTTTAATTAAGGACTGCCAAACTCTATCTCATCGAGTTAGTTAAGTTTCATGGTGTTTCGTTATCTATCATCTCAGATAGAGGTACTCAGTTTACCTCTCACTTTTGGAAAGCTTTTTAGAAGGGTCTTGGTACCCAAGTTCACCTCAGTACAACCTTTCACCCTTAGATAAATGGTCAAGCAGAAAGGACCATTCAGACCCTTAAGGATATGTTGAGAGCATGTATAGTCGACTTTAAGGGCAGTTAGGATGATCACTTGCCTTTGATTGAATTCGCGTATAATAACATCATTCTAATATTCAGATGGCTTCATTTGAGGCTCTATATAGAAGGAGATGTACATCTTTGATTGGTTGGTTTGAAGTGGGAGAAACCATGCTAGTAGGGCCTGACTTGGTGTTTGATGCTTTAGAGAAAGTTTAGTTGATCAGAGAGAGACTTAAGGAAGACCAGAGCCGATAGAAATCATATGCAGATATGAGGAAGAAAGATCTTGAGTTTGAGATTAGTGATTTCATATATCTGAAGATCTCTCCCATGAATAGAGTGAAGAGGTTTGGTAAGAAAGGGAAGCTTAGTCCTCGACATGTTAGCCCTTATAGTATTTTGAGCCATTTCAGAAAGGTGTCTTATGAGATTGAGTTGCCTGCAGACTTAGCATCAGTGCACCCAGTATTCAATATCTCTTTGTTGAAGAATTGTATTGGTGACCTAGCTGTAGTTGTTCCCTTAGAAAACATATGTTCAAAACAGTCGTTCCTACGAGAAAATTCCAACTGAAATTCTTGATCGACAAGTTAGTAGACTAAGGAACAAAGAAGTTCCCCTATTCAAAGTTCTTTGGCGGAATTAGTCCGTCGAGGGATCCACTTGGTAAGTGTAATACCCCAAAAAAAATCCAAACCAATATTAGATACATGTACCAAGCTCATGAATAGTACATCATGGTTCTTTTATAGTTTTATAAGTAGGTTAGATGTATATTAAGGCTTTAAATAACTCCCAGGTATCAGACGAATCAAAACATTCCTTACCGATTGAATTCTTGAGAAGGATATTGGTATAGTCAACTTTAAACAAGAATATAACTCATTATACTTGGAATTTTTGAGCTCATGACATACCAATAGATAGATAATTGAATTAGCTTTCCAACGATACAAATTTTTCCTAAATACGATATCGAAAAAAAGAGTTATTCCTATTTTACTCCATCATGTCAGGCTGGAAATAGTGTGATGAAATTTGTGGTAGCTTACAACATTTGTGACACCCTATCACGAAGGCCGTCAGCCTTAGGAAGAAACCAGATCCTAAGTGACGACATTCGTGGTAGCTTACCACATTTGTGATACCCTATCACGAAGGTCGTCAACCTTAGGTAGAAACCAGCTCCTAAGTGATGACATTCATGGTAGCTTACCATATTTGTGATGCCCTATCACGAAGGTCGTCAGCTTAGGCAGAAACCAGATCCTAAGTGATGACATTCGTGGTAGATTACCATATTTGTGATGCCCTATCACGAAGGTCGTCATCATTAGGCAGAAACCAGCTCCTAAGTAACGACATTCGTGGTAGCTTACGACATTTTTGACACCTTGTCACAAATGTCGTCAGACTTAGGTAGAAACCATCAATTCTAGCTCCTGTGTGACAATATTTTTGACGAATTGTCACATTTTTGATGCCTTATCACAAATGTCGTCAGCTATGATTTTCAGCATCTGGGAATTTATTTCATAAGGGTATTTTTATCTTTTCCTTCACCTTCCACGACTTATAACCCTAAAGAGGCGTAATTTTTCCTAGTTTTCTTCAGCTAAGCATCTTAAAAACCCTCTCTTACACTCTTAACCACAAGATTAGGGTTTTCTTTCAAGATCATCTCCTCAAGAGCAAGCCTAAGGAATTCTTCAACAACCCTCAGACACATTAGATCTCTTTCAAGATTTAATCACTAAGGTATGCATAGTGTTCATCTATGGATCCAATCCATTAATAGAGCTCAAGAACCATGTTTTAAATACTACTTTGTGAACTTTTTGTTGTGATATGAGCATGTACATGTTGATGATTATTGTTTAATTTTCAAGATGATATCTAGAGGTGTTTTCATGGAATATATATGCTTGTTAGTTGAAAACTATGAACCTTAGATGGTGTAAAATGACATACCTATGCATTAAAGAATGCATACAAGGTGTTCGATAAAATGCTTAGGACAATAGAAATTCATGTTTATATGGTTCCATGATGTCTAAATGACAAGTCCATGTTAGCTATATACCTTACTATGAATTCCATGCTTTTCATGTGTTGCTATTGTTGTGGTATAAAGCATGTATGATAATGGAGATATACAATATGCACATGAAATATAGCTATGCACTCCATACCATGCTTAATATGTTGAGGAACTATATGATGTACAATATCCTCTATTTATGATAATGTGAATTGTGGACTCCAATCTTATGATCAAGTCAGTCATGTTGTGTCAGTTTTCTTCCATAGCTGTGTGCCTATAGCCATGTCATGCTTCACGATATACAAAATCAAGCCATGATTTAGTAGAATTCAGTCAGTCATGTGACTCAGGAAACCTCATGGTCTCGGTCAGTTATAAGATATCAGTAGTATTCCATCAGTCAGTGGAATTCAGTAAGTTCCACTTATGTACCACCAGTTAAATCATGTTCAGTCTCTTCAGATAGGAGTAGGAGTTAGAACCGAGTGAACCCAAGGATGGGAACTTACCTGTATATGAGGGTGTGATTCTTAGTAGTCATCCTTGCATTCCAGAACTATATAACCAGCATAGGTTGAGACATCACAGCCTGTTATATGAGGGTAGATGAGGTAGCTTAACCTGTTATATGAGGGTTCCTACCATTCTCACAAGAGTTACCTGTTATATGAGGGTTGCTCATATGTTGTCCTTACCAGTGGTGCGGTATTGACACCCTTCTATTCAGGGTAGAGATTGGACCCCATCTTATCCATAATGGCATATATGGGGCATGTCGGTTAAATAACTACCTCCCATAGTTTCAGAATTAGTCTCAGTAAAAGAACTCAGATAGTTCTTCAGATATCAGTATACCAGGACTATCAGATATAGTCAAATTCAGTTGTAGTGTAGAACTCAGATAGTTCCATCAGATTTAAGACTGTCAGATATAGTCGCCCATATTATTAGAATTACAGTTTTAGCCATGTCGGTTATTAGTAAACCATGTATTAGCGTACAGATCTAGCTATCACGTACTCACGATCTTAGTTACTATATATGTATGTTTACACTCTCACGTTCATATCAGTCAGTCAGTTAGTATTATTCATGCATGTAAACCCTTTTGCATTAGCCTGTCTCACTCATATACTCAGTACTCTAGTTGTACTGACACATTTTTCCTATTGTGCTTCCTTTCATGTTACACCATAGGTTCAAAGTCATGAGATCCAGATCTGCAGTAGCATCCAGCCGCAGAGTTGCAGTGAGTCCGCATCCATTCGAGGGCGATATTATTTTATTTCATTTATTATTTCAGCTCAGCTTTGCTAGACAGAGTTAGTTGGAGACATGTTCCTTCAAATCCTTATTCATACAGTACTTAGAGGCTTTTAGATTCAGTATTCAGACTTATGTTTAGATTTGATTTAGTTTTCAGTTATTTTGGGTATCTTTCACCCATATGGATGTTATCTTTTGACAGATCCTTTATTCGGTTGAATCTATGGCCTACAAGTTCATGTTTTCTATATTATTACGATATATATTGTAGTGTACGGGTACAGATATCAATCATGGGTTAGCTTGTGATCCTTCGGGGTCATAAGCACCGTGTAGCATTTGGTTTAGTAAAATCGGGATATTACAAACTTGGTATCAGAGCCTAAGGTTCAATAGATTCATAGGAAGTCTGAAAGCCACATCTAGTAGAGTCTAGTACATGGGTGTGTTGCGCGCCACATTTATGTACAGGAGGCTATGAGATGTTTTAAGAACAGTTCCCTTTCTTCAGTATTCATGTCGTGCTTGTAAGCATAATTTTAAGTCAGTCTCTTATTCTAATCCACGTCAGCAGATTTAGATAAGTTGAAGATGACTAATTTTGATGTCATTCTTGGCATGGATTGGCTTCATTCCTGCTATGCCACAGTCGACTGCAAGAACAGGATAGTTCAGTTTTGGTTCCTGAATGAGCCTGTCTTAGAGTGGAAGGGTAGCACTTTATCTTTCAGGGGTCAGCTTGTTTCCTACCTTCGGGCAAGGAAAAAGATTTCTAAAGGGTGTGTGTATCATCTCATGCATGTTATGGATTCCAGTTCTAAATCTCCCAATCTCAAATCAGTCCCAGTGGTTAATGAATATTTAGATGTCTTTCCCAAAGATCTTCCAGGAATTCCTCCTGAAAGGGAAATAGACTTCGGCATAGACCTTCTCCCAAATACTCAGCCTATTTCTATTCCGCCATACAGAATGGCACCAGCAGAACTTAAGGAAATGAAAGATCAGTTGAAGGATCTCTTAGATAAGGGATTCATCAAGCCCAACGTATCCCCATGGGGTGCGCCCGTCTTATTTATGTGCAAGAAAGACGGTTCTCTCAGAATGTGTATTGATTACCGTCAGCTCAACAAAGTCACGGTCAAGAACAGGTATCCGCTACCTAGGATAGATGACTTGTTTGACCAACTTCAGGGTTCCATTTAATTCTCCAAGATAGACCTCAAATCAGGCTATCATCAGCTCAGAGTTAGAGAATGTGACATTCCGAAGACAGCTTTTCGTACTCGGTATGGTCACTTTAAATTTCTAGTCATGTCCTTTGGTTTTACCAATGCCCCTGCATCTTTCATGGACTTGATGAAATGGGTGTTCAAGCAGTACTTGGACACATTCATCATAGTCTTCATAGATGATATTCTGGTCTACTCTCGCATAGAGCGTGTTCATTCAGACCATCTCATAATTGTTCTTAGACTCTCAGGGATCACCAATTGTCTGCCAAGTTCAGTAAGTACAAATTTTGGCTAAAATTAGTAGGATTCCTTGTCCACATTGTTTCTGGTGATGGCATTAGAGTAGATCCTCAAAAAACCGAAGCGGTAGGAAACTGGCCTCGCCCTGTCTCTCCATCAGATATCAAGAGTTTCTTGGGTTTGGCTGGCTATTACCGATGGTTTGTTGAGGGATTTTCTTCTATTGCATCTCCTATGTCCATATTGACTCAGAAGAAGGTCAAGTTTTAGTGGTCAGAACCTTGCGAGAAGAGTTTTTAGGAGTTGAAGACTCGACTCACCTCAGCTCCAGTTTTAGCACTTCCCGACAGTTTTGATGGATTCGTAGTATATTGTGATACATACAGAGTAGATTTAGGTTGTGTCCTCATACAGCATGGTAGAGTCATAGCCTACGCCTCCGACAGTTAAAGACCCATGAGAAGAATTATTCTACTCACGACATTGAGTTAGTAGCAGTTTCTTTGCCTTAAAGATTTGGAGGCATTATCTATATGGTGTTCATGTAGATGTCTTCATAGATCATAAGGGCCTTCAGTATGTCTTTTCCCAGAAACATCTCAATCTTTGTTATAGAAGATGGTTAGAGCTCTTGAAGGATTATAACATGAGTGTCCTTTATCATCCTGTCAAGGCCAATGTAGTGGCTGACGCACTCAGTAGACTGTCCATGGGTAGTATTTCCCATGTTGAGGATAGTAAGAAGAAATTATCTTAGGAGATTCATTAGCTTTCCAGACTAGGAGTTCGCTTAGTTGAATCTTCAGAGAGTGGTGTATGTGTTCAGAGTAGTTCAGAGTCATCTCTAGTTTTTGAGGTGAAAGAGAAGAAAGACAGGGATCCTAGCCTTGTCAAGCTAAAAGAGTCAGTGCAAAGTCAGGAAGTAGAGATTTTCTCCTAAGGGGGAGATGGTGTTCTTTATTGTCAGGGTCGTCTGTGTGTTCCCGGTGTAGATGACTTGAGGCAGCTAATTCTTGCAGAAGCGCATGGTGTGCGATACTCTATTCATCCAGGGGCAGCTAAGATATATACTGTGACTTGCGGGAGATCTATTGGTAGAGTGGGATGAAGATGGATGTTACAGAGTTTGTGGCTAAGTGCTCTATATGTCAGCAGGTTAAGATAGAACATCAGAAATCTAGTGGTTCCATGCAAGTGTTCACTATTCCTACTTGGAAGTAGGAAGAAGTGAACATGGACTTCGTGACCGATTTTCCTAGAACATGTCATCAGCATGATTCAGTTTGGGTCATTGTAGACAGAATGATCAAGTCAGCTCATTTCCTTCCAGTTCGTGCCTCTTACTCAGCTGAGGATTATGCCAAACTCTTTATCAGGGAGTTGGTCAGATTACACGGTGTTCCACTATCTATCATCTCAGACACAGGTACCTAGTTCACTTTTTATTTCTGGAAAGCGTTCTAAAAGGGTCTTGGTACCCAAGTTCATCTCAGTACAACATTTCATCCTCAGACAGATGGTCAAGCAGAAAGGACCATTTATACTCGAGAAGACATGCTAAGGGCGTGTGCAATTTATTTCAAGGGAAACTGGGATGACCACTTTCCTTTAATTGAGTTCGCATACAACAACATCTATCACTCCAGTATTTAAATGGCTTCATTCAAAGCTCTCTATGGTAGGAGATGTAGGTCTCTAATCGGTTGGTTCGAAGTTAGTGAGGCCGCAGTCATAGGTCCTGACTTAGTATTTGATGCCTTAGAGAAAGTTCAGTTGATCAGAGAAAGACTCTGGGCTTCTCAGAGCCGACAGAAGTCTTATGTAGATGTTCATAGAAAGGATCTCAAATTCGAGGTCGATGACTATGTCTATCTCAAGATCTCTCCCATGAAGGGAGTGAAGAGATTCAGTAAGAAGGAAAAGCTCATTCCCCGATATGTCGGTCCCTTCAGGATTCTCAGTCACTTTGGCAAGGTACCTTATGATCTTGAATTTCCTTCAGATCTAGCCTCAATTCATCCAGTCTTCCATGTCTCTTTGCTCAAAAAATGGATAGGTGAACCAGCAGTTGTAGTCCCTATTTAGAGCATTGACATTCAGAATAGCCTATCTTATGAAAAGATTCCAGTCAAAATCCTTGACTATCAGACTCATAGGCTGAGGAATAAAGAAGTCCCTCTAGTTAAGGTTCTTTGGCAGAATCAGTCCATGGAGGGAGCTACTCGGGAAGCAGAAGCAGACATGCGAACCAAGTACCCTCATATTTTCTCCGATAATTCAGACCTAGCTCGAGGAACCATTTTCCTTAATCTTATTTAGTTACATGTTCAAAATTCCAGTATAAAATTGGTATCAAGTATCAGTGCATAGATTATCATGCATTCATGAGTTCAGCTTATCAGTCATGCATCAGATATGCATGTTCAATTGAGCTATATTCAGTTTAGAATTCAATTTAGTCCTAAAATCATGTGCCAGTTAAGTATGATCAGTGTATACATCATTTTATCTTTTCTCCCCTGTCAAGCAGTCATCATTCGAGGACGAATGTTTCCAAGGGGGAGATATTGTAATACCCAGAAAAAAATTCAAACCACTATTAGATCCATGTACCAAGCTCATGCATAGTATGTTATGATTCTTTTATAGTTTTATGAGTAGTTTAGATGTATATTAAGATTTCAAATAACTCTCAGCTATTAGACGAATTAAAACATTCCTTACTGATTGAATTCTTGAGAAGGATATTGGTATAGTCAACTTCAAATGAGCATATCTCTCATTATACTTGGACTTTTTGATCTCATGACCTACTAACAAATAGATAATTAAATTATGTTCCCGTATATACCAATTTTTCCTAAATCCGATATCGGAGCAAAGAGTTATTCCTATTTTACTCTATCATGTCAGGCTGGAAACAGTGTGACAATATTCGTGGTAGCTTGCCATATTTGTGATGCCCTATCACGAAGGTCGTCATCCTTAGGCAGAAACCAGATCCTAACTGAGGACATTTGTTGTAGCTTACCTCATTGATAATGCCCTATCATGAAGGTCGTCATCCTTAGGCAGAAACCAGCTCCTAAGTGACGAAATTCATGGTAGCTTACGCCATTTGTAACGCACTATCATGAAGGTCGTCAGCCTTAGGCAGAAACCAGCTCCTAAGTGATGAAATTCATGGTAGCTTACCATATTTATGACACCCTATCATGAACGTTTTCAGCATTAGGCAGAAACCAGTTCCTAAGTGGCGACATTCGTGGTAGCTTACCACATTTTTGACGCCTTGTCACAAATGTTGTTAGACTTATACAGAAATCATCAATTCCAACTCCTGTGTGATGAAATTTTTGACAGCTTATCACATTTTTGATGCCGTAACATAAATGTCGTTAGCTATGATTTCAGCAACTGAGAATTTATTTCATAAGGGTATTTTGGTCTTTTCCTTCACCTTCCATGACGTATAACCCTAAAGAGGCATAATTTTCCCCATTTTTCTTCAGTTAAGCATCTTAACAACCCTCTCTTACACTCTTAACCACAAGATTAGGATTTTCTCTCAAGATCATCTCCTCAAGAGCAAGCCTAAGGAATTCTTCAAGAACCTTCAGAAACATTAGATTTCTTTCAAGATTCAATCACTAAGGTATGCGTAGTGTTCATCTATGGATCCAATCCATTCATAGAGCTCAAGAACTATGTTTTAAATACTACTTTATGAACTTTTTGTGGTGATATGAACATGTACATGTTGATGATTGTCGTTTAAGTTTCAAGATGATATCTAGAGGTGTTTTCATGGAATATATATGCTTGTTAGCTGAAAACTATGAACCTTAGATGGTGTAAAATGGTACAAGTTATGAAACACACCTATGCCTTAAAGAATGCATGCAAGGTGTTCGATAAAATTCTTAGGATGCTAGAAATTCATATTTATATCGTTCCATGATGTCTGAATGACAAGTCCATGTAAGTTATATACCTTAATATGAATTCCATGCTTTTCATGTATTGCTATTGTTGTGGTATGAAGCATGTATGATAATAGAGATATACAATATGCACATGAAATATAGCTATGCACCCCCTACCATGCTTAATATGTTGAGGAACTACATGATGTATAGTATCCTTTATTTATGATAATATGAATTGTGGTCTCCAATCTTATGATCAAGTCAGTCATGTTGTGTCAGTTTCCTTCCATCGAGTCCTGGGGGTATTTGTACCCAAAAACTATAGTTGTGTACCTAGAGCCATGTCATATTTCATGATATACAAAATCAAGCGATGATTCATTAGAATTTAGTCAGTCATGTGACTTAGGAAACCTCATGGTCTCAGTCAGTTATCAGATATCAGTAGTATTCAGTTAGTTAATGGAATTCAGTAAATTCCACTTACGTACAGTCAGTTAAATCATGTTCAATCTCTTCAGATGGGAGTAGGAGTTAGCACTTAGTGAACCCAAGTATGGGAACTCATCTATATATAAGGGTGTATTCTTAGGAGTCATCCTTGCGTTCCAGAACTATGTAGCCAGCATAGGTTGAGACATCGCATCCTGTTATATAAGGGTAGATGAGGTGGCTTAACCTATTATATGAGGTTTCCCACCGTTCTCACTAGAGTTACCTATTATATGAGGGTTACTCACATATTGTCCTTGCCAGTGGCGCGGTATTGACACCCGTCCTGTCAGGGCAGAGATTGGACCCCATCTTAGCCATAATGGCACATATAGGGCATGTCGGTTAAAGAACTACCTCCCACAGTTTCAGAATCAATCTCAGTAAAAGAACTCAGATAGTTCTTCAGATATCAGTATACCAGGACTATCAGATACAGTCAAATTCAGTTATAGTTCGGAACTCAGATAGTTCCATGAGATTTAAAACTGTCAGATACAGTCGCCCATGTTATCAGAACTATAGTTTCAGCCATGTCAGTTATCAGTAAACCATGTATTAGCATACAGATCTAGCTATCAAGTACTCACTATCTTAGTTACTATGTATGTATGTTTACACTCTCACGTTCATATCAGTCAGTTAGCATTGTTCATGCATGTAAACCCTTTTGCATTAGCCTGCCTCACTCGTATACTCAGTACTCCAGTTGTATTGATGCATTTGCACTATGGTTCTTTATTTCATGTTACACTATAGGTTCAGAGACACGAGCTCCATATCAACAGTAGCATCCATCCATAGAGTTGCAGTGAGTCCTCATCAATTCGAGGGCGATATTATTTTATTTCATTTATTATTTCAGCTAAGTTTTGCTAGACGGAGTTAGTTGGAGATATATTCCTTCAACTCCTTATTCAGGCAGTACTTAGAGGCTTTCAGATTCAGTATTAAGACTTATGTTCAGATTTGATTTAGTTTTCAGTTGTTTTGGGTATCTTTCTCCCATATGGATGTTATGTTTTGACAGATTCTTTATTCAGTTGAACCTTATGGCCTACATGTTCATGTTTTCCATATTATTATGATATGTATTGTAGTGTACAGGTACCGATATCAGTCATGGGTTAGTTTGTGATCCTTTGGGGTCAAAAGCACCGTGTAGTATTTTGGTTTAGAAAAATTTGGGCATTACAAGAAGCAGAAGCAGATATGCAGAACAAGTACCCTCGGCTTTTATCCGCAAACTCAACTTCAGCCTAAGGTAATAATCTTTTTAGAATTTCTCTTTTCAATGCTCGGTTTCAGCTGCATATCATTGTTTTGCACGCACAGAAACAGTTCAGTCATGTGTCATATTTATACTCAGTCATGCAATCATGTTTTTATCATGTATATTCTAAATGTAATCTTATTTACTCAGTGTTTTTAGCTTAATCAGTCATATTCTAGGATGAATGTTCCCAAGGGGGAGATATTGTAATACCCCAAAAATCCAAACTAATGTTAGCATCATGGATTGAAATTTTGATAAGAATGTTGCTTTAGTCAACTTCAAGTAAGCATATCTTTTATTATACTCAGAATTTTCCAGTTCAAGGCCCACCAAGTTGTAGGAAATTGAATTAGTTTTCCAACAATGTAAATTTTTCCCAAATCTGATACTCGGGTAAGAAGTTTGGCACTTTAAGTGCAAAACAGTAGCCCAACGCGATAAGGGTACATCACGGTAATGGCCAATTTCACGTTCGTCCTTTTCCAGTGTGTCACTGCGATAAGCACTGCATCGCACTAAGGGATATTTTCACAATTGTCACTTACCAGTGAAGCACCGCGATGGCACCGCATCGCACCAAAGTTCCAGTTCTTAGTTTTCCATTTCCAGTGGAGCAACGCGATAGCACCGCATTGCACTATTGGGCAAAATGGGGATTGTCAGCTTTTTAGTGGCCTGACGTAATTGCATTACATCGCAGCGGAGCCAAAAATTGGGATTGTCAATTTCGCGACTTAAATTCTAGAGACCATTTGGTCTTTTCCCATGGCTTTGGTCTTTTTCCATGACCCAAATCCATGTAAAACACGGGATTACAGCCCCAATAGCCTATTAGGTCATTATTTTATTCAATTTCTCCCAAATCAAAAGTAGTCTTTTTTAAGAACAAACCTTAGCCCTCAAGATTCAAGGTCAAATCTCACGAATTCGCCATCAATCCTCACAAATTTATAAACCAAGGTAGGTTAAGTGTTCATCCATGGGTTCCTTTCACCCATGGAATCCAAGTATCCAATTATAAAGTCAAAATTGTGATCTTTAAGAGTTACCATGATTTTTAAGTGTGATTTTCACCATGAACCTCAATGAATTTTGATTCTTTATCATGTTTATACGAAATTGATGTTGGTATTAAACCCTATGCACTTGAATAATGTAGTTCACTGATTTAAATCATGAATAAGTGATATTAATGTTAAAATCATATTATAACTTCATGTTTTATACTATTCCCATGCTTAGCTTAAACTATGCATTACAAGTGTTTGATGAAATGCCTACAAGAATAAATTTTGATAAATTCTTTCATATTAGGTCCTCCAAGTTTAGCGCTATTTTACTATTATTGCTATCGAGTCCTGGGGGTTATGAATACCCAAAAACTTAGTTGTTTATTTAGTCTTAGTATCTTAGAATAGTTCCAGAATATGCTATGAGCATTATCAAACCAATTAGTCATCATAATTAGTTAAACTTAGAAAAATTCAGTGTTTCGAGTCCATCCAGTTAGAAGTAGGATTTAGCACCGAGTGAGTGCAGGGATGACGGCTTTCCCTTCAGATAGGCAGAGTCGTTAGTAGGAGTCCCTATACTCTAGAACTACATAGCCAGCATAGGATATGTGGAGTCACTCATAAATTTAGGCTTGTCTACCTTGCAGGGGTCACCCGTCAATTTAGGCTTAACACCCTTAGTCCTTCAGGACAACATATTAGTGGATCCACACAGCTAGTGTTAGTACCTGTGGCACATTACTGACACCTTTCAAACTAGGACTACAGGTTGGACCCCGATTAGCTCAGATTAGGGCATGTAGGTTAGATGATACCTCCCACATTCTAGAGGCTTTCGGATATTTCAGATAGTTAGTCAGTTCTTAGATTTCAGTTGTCATTGTCAGATATTTTATCGGTATTATCAGTTTTATTTATAGATTTTATAAAATTTATTGCTTAAAACCTTATGCATTCCTTAGTTAAATTCTGTATATGACATTTTGTTATTAGTTTTACTCAGTGCTTATAGCAGGTACCATCTCATGGGTTGGCTTATGGCCCCTCGGGACTATAAGCACCGTGTGGCACCCAAGATGTACTCTCGAGGAATTACACATACACATGAAGCATATCCTCCAATGACTGAATAGACCTTTCTGCTTGTGCATCCATTTGCGAGTGAAAAATAGTATTCAAACTAACCTTAGTCCTCAAACCTTTTTGAAACGTCTTCCAGAAATAAGATGAAAACTGCATACCATAATTAGGGATAATCAAAATAGGTACCCCATTGTAACACCCCAAAAATGGGCCCCGAGACGTCACACGATGCATAGGGTCACAAGTGATCCCAAGCTAACCCTTCTACTGGCATACTTACAAACAACCGAATAAAATACATAAATCTAAATAAAATCAGCGGAAATATAAAACTTCTCTGAACTTGATCAATAAAAATCTAAAATTACAAAAATACAATGCTGCTTTTACCAACAAAACTAAAATTTAATACATTAACACCACAGATTGTCTATGAAGCCTCTACTAGTATTGACTATAGGTAGCCGGGTCGTGACTCCCAACTATCCCAACTCAATACGACTAAATAAAGAAAATACAATACTTCTCAAGCTGTATAACTGACTCGAGCCCTTGAATCAAAAGGATTCATCACTTGCTGACTGGAAGCTACGGACTGACTGAATATGGTATATTCGCTACAACTTGTACCTACATTATGAGACAATGTATCACATAGACATATATGTGGATCAGTACTTTGAGGATGTACTAAGTATATGGGGGTGTATGCAATATTTAAATAATATCATCAATCGTTATAGAAATCATGCATGCTGATATAAATAACTCACATAGCTTGAGCAAAAACTGAAATCCAAATCTCATAAATTATGAATAAGGAAGCATGTAGTATAAATCTTGTGAGTCATTACACCTTATTCTAAAATCTGTATCCTCTTCTTGTTCTCAAATTTTGTTAACTGGATGAAATCTTAAAATAATAACTTTCAGAACATACATTTTAATCTTATGAAAATAAAGGACTTCTTTTGAAACATAAGAATTATAGCACTTTAGGAAACTTAGGACTTGGGACTCAAAGACTTGGGAACTTTAAGACCGTAACACTTCTAGAGACTTTGGGACTTAAAACTTTGGAAATCTTAAAATATTAACTTTCAAAATAAATACTAAGACTTTAAATCTATAAACTATTTAATGAGTAGGGGTCTTCTTTGGGAGGTTCTTCTAACCGACATAAACCATGTGAGCTAACATGGAGTCCAACGTCTTGCCAACGTTAGTGAGAGCTGTTCTACCCTTGCCACCGGAATAGAACCTTAACTTTAGTGAACACTATCTTATCGTAATTGGGGTAAATTAGAAACCTACGATGGCCCATAGTTTTGGGGCATGAGACCTCGAAATCATACCCAACTCGGTGCTAAATATCACTCCCATACTTAGGCTCCGAACTTTTAGAAAATCCACCTTAAAATAGCATAATAGTTTATAATAAAAATCAATTACGCTTCTCTTTGCTATAAATCATGAACTATATGAATAATGTGGACTCCTTATCTTAGCTTAGGATCAAAAGATCAAATCTTGCTTATCAAAGCATGCTAAAATTATAAGCTTCTTGAAATATCAAAACTCAATCTTAGGGATTAAAGCTCATGCTTCAAACTCATGTCAAAACATCTCAAAATTCATGCTTGATAACATAAATATTCGTAAGTCATATTAAAATCTGAAAAATTTAGCAATGCTCATGAAAATATAAAAAAAAACTCATGAAATTTATCTTCAACGGCTATCAAAAACACAAAATCTTAAAAATAGTAATAATGGATATGAATCCCAATTTAGAACTCATATATAAACCTTAAAAATCATAGAAAAACATCCAACTCAATGTGCTTCTTGAAAATACTTCAACACCATCAAAATAATAAGATCAAGAATCTCAATATCATACTTAAACTCACTTTCAAAAATCTAAAAAATTGCGTTACGCGCATAAATACATGAAAATAGTCATGCAATTTAATATTCAATCTCTTGTAAACTAATAATCTTCAAACAATATAAATTGGGTATAAACCCTAACTTTAATTTCGTGGGAAATCACATAAAATTCAGTAACTTATAAGGTAAAATATGTTTTGGGTATAAGGATGATAGGATTATCCTTGTTCAAACCCCACATACCTTAATTGACTTGATTTAATGAAGAATGCTTGAATCTTGGAGCTTCGATGATGAACTTGAATGTAAAAGCTTGAACTTTGAATACTTTGGAGATGATCTTATATCATTCTTGAAGTTCTTGGATTAGAAACCCAAAATTCTGGATCTTTTTATTCAAGAGAAGAAGATGGAATTGATGATTCTTGAGGGAATTGATTAGGGTTGTTCTTGAGGGAAAAATTGGAGAATGGGGTCAAATAATGCTCCATTTGAAGTCTTAGATTGTGTTTTTCCAACCTGGGTTGAGGTGGAAAAAGACCCCATTGCCCCTTATTACTTTAAAGCAAAAATTCGTAACCCGCATCCTGATTTTTCTCTTTAGCGAAACGTGCTACCATCGGCAGCTCACTGCCTCACACTAAAATAGCTATTCTATTCACTCGGGTATTGGATTTTTGCGAAATTGGTATCGTTGAAAAGTTAATTCAATTATCTACAATTTGGTAGGTCTTGGGAGGGAAAATTCTACATATATAAAATGTTTTAGAAGTGACTTCTATGAACATTATTCACCTAATAAGGACTTCACATACTTAGAATTAAATTCATGACACAAGAATTCGAATTATGGATCAAGAGTACGATAATTACACCTTCAGTGCGACGCGTTGAAATCGCATTAAGCTACTGGAAAAGGACGAGTGCAAATTTGCACTCTGGCACGATGCGGTGCTATCGCGTTGCACCTTTGGAAATTGGCAATCGAGAATTTGGACCTCTCCGCAACGCACCAATATCGCGGAGGTCCACTGGAATGTGACGATTGTCATTTTGGCATCCACTGCGACGCGGTGAGTGCCTAGGTAGAACACTGCACTACTAACAATGCTCTAACTTCTTCACCGAATATTGAATTTGGGGGAATTTAATTTCGATGGAAAGTTTATTCAATTTTCTACACAATGGAAGGTTTAAATCTGGAAAATTCCGTATGAAATAAAGGTTATTCATTTTTGAAGCACACTCTTAACATTCTAGGAATGAATTTTAAGCTAAGAAAATCATTGGGTGTTACAATCTCTCCCCCTAAGGAACATTTGTCCTTGAATGTGGATAATTATGCTGAAAATATTGAGGAATCTAAGGTTATAAGATATCATGCACAATTGAAATAAACTGAATAACTGAATTTTAAACATAATGAGTTACTGAACTGATCTACGAGTGCATGAATTCTCATGAAAATAACTATATGGCTGATATAGAAATGAGGGCATCAACTTATGAGTAACCATCATTTTAGGCTGGATCTGATTTTATAAGAAAATGAATAAGAGGTTTATGACATGAAAAACTCAAGTTGTTACAACATCTCCCCCTTAGGATCGTTCGTCCCTGAATAATACTGATTTGATTGAAATACTAGAAAAAGTCTGAGATGACAAACGGGAAGCTTACGAGTTGAATCATGACTGATCATCTAGTTTCTGAAACTGATGCATAGACTGACCTGAATTCGTAAGGTACACGAAGTGAGAAAATTTCCCCTTAGAATGATATGACTAGATAGGAAGATTGAAAACCATAGAATTACTGGCTAAATGGGTTAATTCATATTGTACATTCCACTTCAACGACTACATTCAACCTTCTACTAAGATCTCACAAACACACAATACATCCATCTATATATATATAAACATGACATTCAAGCCTATCTTCATAACTACGTATGCACTTCTACACACACACATGAAAGCATCTTTCTTATATTCTCTAATACCTCTATCAATAACAACTTCCATTCACTATTCAATTCTTAGGAAGACACACATAAAATATTCCCAACTAACCAAGTCATACACAAAAAGCTTCACCATAATATTCCTTCATTTACAAACCTACATAAACAAACATACAACAATCTTCCCAACTATAACATATTTACTTTCTCCCATCCACACAAGTATTCATCATCACTACTAAAATCTGGAAGTCTGACTTAGTTACTTACCCTATCATCTCCCCCTGAGCTTTAAGCCATCACTATAAGTCTTTGAACCACTATATTACTCTAATCTAAACTGTAATCACTCTAGAGTCTGGCGTAAAATCAATACACATAAAACTAAACTTACCCTGAAGGATTGTATCTTCATGTATAACTCCCAATGCTAGTACCTCCTTCTGAGATTACACTCTTAGATTTCTATAGCCTCAAAAGTCATCATATAACAACTTAAACACTCACTAACTTAGAATCTTCATGGTATCATCAGATCTTTATTTCACACCACCTAAAGCTTTAACTCTTACTTTTGTTCACACAATCTTCAAGGATTCAAACTTAGATTCTAACACTTAACACGGACATCATCAATCTTTAATAAACCAAAATACTTATGTCATAGCTTACTGATATCACATCTCTAAACTTGTATTTCTAAACCATGAGAATCCAGATCACACAAAAAGGGCTCAACATCATCTACACATAACTCCTTAGCTTTGCTATTAATAACATTATAGATTTATATATAACTAGTCTCCTTCCACTTATCAACTCAATGGTACTACTAATCACACACAACATGTAATAACCTTGGAAATAATGCAACCCTATATACCTTGGGCATATGTTTTCACCATACATATAGCATCATACTTAATTGCAGATAACTGAACTCAAACTTCTTGCATACACTGTTCAAGCCTACTAGATCCCTTCCATATAACTAGTATCACTAACCAAGAAATCATTTCATCCACTTTGATCAGCATCAACTGTTCAAACTAAGCATCTAGTTCTAGGTATGATGAACCAGAACTTCACACAATATTCTTACATATCAAACATCTAAAAATAATAGTCCTCTAAAACTTCATAAAAGTAAGGATCAATCTCAATCCTATGATCTATCTTATTTAAAATCCATTAACACATCCTTCTTCTACATATCATTACTATCTACCCTTTTTAAACTGCTAAACTTAGTTCATAGCTTTATAAGTTCTACTAAACTCCCCCTGGCAATCTCAGGGATGCCTAAATTTATAACACTCCTCCACCAAGTACCTTCAACAATAACCTCTACTTTTTTTGCACAACAAACACCGTCAACAACTCTTTTCATACTTCAAGCAAATAACAATTCACCTTTACTAATAAATCCTTCGCTACCTTCTACTAAACTAACATACAAGGACATATCACTTCATTACTAACTCAATCATATGCAAACAAAAAAATTAGCTATACATATATTCAATAATTTGCCCTTACCACTTTTCTGTTCACTACGCCTCTAAACCCAAGGTTCCAACCGACACAAGAACAACAAGATGAACAAGTTGCTAGTGAATCGAAATAGGCCTCGCACGACTTCACTAGACTTTGATTTTATGTTTTAAACAAGCAAATGAGATGAATAACAAAGCAACTATTCTAGTGAATTGAAAGATCCCCACACGGATTCCCTAGACTTTGATTTTATGTTTTGAACAAGAAAATAAGATGAATAACAAAGCAACTATGCTAGTAAATCGAAAGAGCCCGACACGGCTTCTCTAGACTTTTAGTTCGAACCACACAATGATAACAAAATTACAAGAAATAGAAACTTGACACACAATATTCGATGATCTAAGAATACACATCTTATTCTGTCTTAACTAAATGGCTCATAAGAATGAGGACATAAATTTAAACTTAAGGGACTTATAACACACTAGAATGCTCATCTCAAGCCACTTTGTGAGACTTCAGAAACTTCTTGCTAGCAAGTCTGAGAGCATTATCAGGGGAGGGAACTGGAACTTACCGATCATGTTACCTCAAGAATAGTACATAGATAGAGTAGTATAGATTATCAATATGGATTCTGAGGAGGAATTTGAAAGTACACCTGACTAGGTCTGAGTGCACGACTTTCTATGAACATAAATAAAGCCCTTCAAACTTTGGAACTTAAAAGCACTGATGGGATAGTTTCTAGCTTTCTTATAATCCCATAACTATTTGAGGAGACTATTTAAGGAAGCTCTAGCTGTAAAGGTTTAAGCTTACTATTTCAGATACCTTGAAAATAAGGCAGAGATAGCCCGAATAAAGTAAGATGAGAATCTGTATAAGTTTCTTAGAGACCCTTTCTATAGCATAATCTGAGACTTAAAAGAATGGAAACATTTCCTAAATGCCTTGTAGCCTCTTGAAGAAAAGTACAAATGTCTCCATACCATTCCGCAACACTCTACTAGACACAGCTGCATAGACACCCTAGGGCACTTGAACCTTGTGCTCTGATACCAAGTTTGTAACGCCCCTAAAACGGGCCCTAAGATGTCACACAATACTTAGGGTCACAAGTGATCCCAAGCTAACCCTTCTGCTTTTACCAACAAAACTAAAATTTAATACATTAACACCACTGAATGTCTATGAAGCCTATACTATTACTGACTATAGGTAGGCGGGTTATGACTATCCCAACTCAATACGACTGAACAAAGAAAATACAATACTTCTCAAGATATATAACTGACTCGAGCCCTTGAATCAAAAGGACTCATCACCTGCTGACTGGAAGCTACGGACTGACTGAATATGGTATATGTGCTACAACTTGTACCTACATTATGAGATAATATAGCACATAGACATATATGTGGATCAGTTCTTTGAGGATGTACTGAGTATATAGGGGTGTATACAATAGTTAAATGATATCATCAATCGTTATAGAAATCATGCATGCTGATATAAATGACTCACATAGCTTGAGCAAAAATTGAAATCTAAATCTCATAAATCATAAATAAGGAAGCATGTAGTATAAATCTCATGAGTCATTACACCTTATTTTAAAATCTGTATCCTCTTCTTATTCTCAAATTTTGTTAATTGGATGAAATCTTAAACTAATAACTTTCAGAACATACACTTTAATCTTATGAAAATAAGGAACTTCTTTTGAAACATAAGAATTATAGAACTTTAGGAAACTTAGGACTTGGGTCTCAAAGACTTGGGAACTTTATGACTGTAATACTTCTAGAGACTTTGGGACTTAAAACTTTGAAAATCTTAAAATATTAACTTTAAAAATATATACTAAGACTTTAAATATATAAACTGTTAAAAGAGTAGTGGTCTTCTTTGGGAGGTTCTTCTTACCGACATAAACCATGTGAGCTGACATGGAGTCAAACGTCTAGCCAAAGTTGGGGAGAGTTGTTCTACCCTTGCTATCGAAATAGAACCTTAACTTTAGTGATCACTATCTTAACCCACTTGGGGTAAATCAGAAACCTATGGTGGCTCATAGTTCTGGGGCATGAGACCTCGGAATCATACCCAATTTGGTGTTAAATATCACTCCCATACTTAGGCTCAGAACTTTTAGGAAATCCATCTTAAAATAGCATAAGGGTTACGCTTATCTTTGCTCTAAATCAAGAACTATATGAATAATGTGGATTCCTTATCTTAGCTTAGGATCAAAAGATCAAATCTTGCTTATCAAAGCAAGCTAAAATTATAAGCTTCTTGAAATATCTAAACTCAATCTTAGGGATTAAAGCTCATGCTTCAAACTCATGTCAAAACATCTCAAAATTCATGCTTGATAACATAAACATTCGTAAGTCATATTAAAATTTGGAAATTTCAGCAATGCTCATGAAAATATAAACAAACTAATGAAATTTATCTTCAATGGCTCTCAAAAATATAAAATCTTGTAATTAGTGATAATGGGTATGTATCCCAATTTAGAACTCATATATAAATATTCAAAATCATAGAAAAACATCCAACTAAATATGATTCTTGAAAATACTTCAACACCATCAAAATAATAAGATCAAGAATCTCAATATCATATTTAAACTCACTTTCAAAAATCTGAAAAATTGCGTTACGCGCATATATACATGAAAATGTCATGCAATTCAATATTCAATCACTTGTAAACTCATAATCTTCAAACAATATAAATTAGGTATAAACCCTAATTTCAATTTCGTGGAAAATCACATAAAATTCAGTAATTTATAAATTAAAACAAGTTTTGGACACAAGGACGAAAGAAGTGTCCTTGTTCAAACCCCATATACCTTAATTGACTTGATTTAATGAAGAAAGCTTGGATAATGAACTTGAATGTAAAACCTTGAACTTTGAATACTTTGGAGATGATCTTGATATCATTCTTGAAGTTCTTGGATTAGAAACTCTAAATTCTGGATCTTTTTCTTGAAGAGAAGAAGATGAAATTGATGATTCTTGAGGGAATTGATTAGGGTTGTTCTTGAGGGAAAATTTGGAGAATGGGGTCAAATAATGCTCCATTTGAAGCCTTAGATCGTGTTTTTCCAACCTGGGTTGAGGTGGAAAAAGACCCCATTGCCCCTTATTACTTTAAAGCAAAAATTCATAACCCGCATCCTGATTTTTCCCTTTAGCGAGACGCGCTACTATCGCGGTAGCTCACTGCCTCACACTAAAATAGTTATTACTATTCACTCGGGTATTGGATTTTTGCGAAATTGGTATCGTTGAAAAGTTAATTCAATTATCTACAATTTGGTGGGTCTTGGGATGAAAAATTTCACGTATATAAAATGTTATACACATTTAAAGTAGACCTTTGTAGGATTGAATGCCAAATTTTGGTCGAATCTAATGTTCTTAGCACCACTTGGCTCTAAGTGACTTCTATGAACATTATTCACCTAATAAGGACTTCACATACTTAAGATTAAAGTCATGACACAAGTATTCGAATTATGGATCAAGAGTACGACAATTACACCTTCACCACGATGCGTTGAAATCACGTTAAGCTATTGGAAAAGGACTAGTACGAATTTGCACTCTGGCGTGATGCAGTGCTATCGCTTTGCACCATTGGAAATTGACAATCGGGAATTTGGACCTCTCCGTGAAATGCTAATATCACAAAGGTCCACTGGAATGTGACGATTACCATTTTAGTATCCACCGCAATGCGGTGAGTGCCCAGGTGGAACACTGCATTACTAACAATGCTCTAACTTCTTCACCGAATGTCAAATTTGGGCAAATTTGATATCGATGGAAAGTTTATTCAATTTTTCACACAATAGAAGGTCTAAATCTGGAAAATTACATATGAAATAAAGGATATTCAATTTTGAAGCACACTCTTAACATTCTAGGAACAAATTTTAAGCTAGGAAAAACATGGGATGTTACACCCATGCAGCTTCACAATCTCATGAAGATATAACCTCACATAATCCTCAGCCAAAAAGTTAGTCCTTACTGGTAAGAAGTGAGCCGACTTTGTCATCCTATCCACGATGACCCAAACCAAATTAAATTAATTTTGAGACTGAGAAAGACCGGTAACAAAATCTATATTGATCACCTCCCATTTCTATTCGGGCAAATAGTCTCTTGAAACAAACCACCGGGCCTCATGTTCTCAACTTTCGCTTATTGACACACCGTGTATTTGATCACAAAATCATCCATATCCCACTTCATACCTTTCCACCAATACATCTCCTTGAGATCATGATACATTTTCATTGAATCGAGATGAATAACATAGCGCGATTTATTCACCTTAGCCAATATCCTTTTATTCAAACCATCGACGTCAGGAACACATAACCTCCTTTGGTACCTCAAACTACCATCACCACTGATCTTAAATACCATCAACATTGGCCTACCTAGATCACCCTTGATCCTCATCAAGAAGGGATCTAATATTTATTTCTCCTTGATCTCTGCACTAAGAGATGATCAAACCAATTCTTGTACCAATACACCACCATCCTCGGAGTCCAAAATATGAACCCCAAGATTAGCCAAGCGGTGAATATCCTTTAGCAATTCCCACTTCTCTTTATCCACTAAGCTAAACTCCTCATGGGAAACCTGCTAAGAGCATCAGAAACTACATTAGCTTTACTTGGGTGGTAGTCAAAACTCCTATCATAGTCCTTGAGAAGCTCAAGCCATCTCCTCTACCTGAGATTAAGCTCTTTCTGAGAGAACACATATTGTAGACTCTTATGATCGGAAAAGATGTTCACATGCACTCCACACAAATAGTGCCGCAAAATTTTCAATTCAAACACCACTATAAAAGCTCCAAATGTTGAGTAGGATAGTTCCTATCATGTACCTTCAACTACCTAGAAGCATATGCTACCACCCTACCATGCTGCATCAAAACACAACCAATTCCTACCTGGGATACATCACAGTATACTATAAACCCCTCGTTGTCTTCAGTAAAAGTCAAAATCAGAACCGAAGTGAGCTTATCCTTTAAATTCTCAAAACTACCCTCAAAAGCATCCAACTAAGACAATTTTACCTTTTTTTGAGTAAACTTAGTCAACAGGCAGCTATAGTCGAAAAAATCTACACAAACCTCATGTAATACCCAGACAAACCCAAGAAGCTCAGAATATCTATTGCAGTCATGGGTCTAGGCCACCTCTTAAACACTGTAACCTTTTGTAGATCCACCATGATACCCTCACTAGAATAATATGACCTAAAAAAGTGATAGCATTTAACCAAAATTTATATTTTGAGAATTTGGCATACAACTGCTACTCTTTCAAGGTCTGCAATGCCACACTAAGGTGATTGGCATGATCCATATCACTTCTAGAACACATCATGATGTCATCTATGAACACTATGACAAAAATTTCCAGAAACTGACGAAAGACTTTGTTCATCAAATCCATAAATGACACCGGGGCATTAGTAAAACTAAATGATATAACCAAGAACTCAAAGTATCCATACCGAGTCCAGAAAGTTGTCTTAGGGATATCCATCTCCATAATCTTAAGTTGATGATAACCGAAGATCTATCTTAGGAAAGAATTTAGCACCTTGCAACTGATCAAACAAGTCATCTATCCTTGTAAGAGGATACTTGATCTTAACCGTTACCTTATTTAACTGCAAGAGCATAATCTCGACCTGCGTCGGTATCAAAAGTAGGAAAAAATGCATAAGCATCATCCTTCGACAAAGGAGAAGTTGAAAAGGCAACCGGAGCCTTATTCTCTCCCAAAGCAACCTTACCAACCGAATAGTTTCTAAGCATATGGCTTGGATGACCATATTTAAAACACATGTCCCTTCCCTCTTCACAAAAACCTCATTGTAATCAACCAAAAAACCTGCAAAGAGGACACAATGAAGCCAACTATGCCTCACTCGCCTGATATTGGGCACCCTATGCCCTGAATTTATCACCAACCTAATGACGCCTGTAACCCGAAGGCTTCAAGTAGGAAGCACTAGCTGTGAAGAAAGAACCAGAACTCCCCCCCCCCTACCACCACTTTTTCTTTGGCCACTTACCACCTTTTCTACCAACCTACTATTGACTACTCTGCTCAGAGAACCTGAATTTCTTACCCTTCCTTTTCCCTATCTCAGCCTGCTTTTTCTTTTCTTCCTCTACCTGTTACATGTGAACAACCAACCTAGAGATATCCATGTCCTTGTTCAGCAATGCAGTCTTGCTTTCAACAATCAAATCCCAAGATAGTCCTGTAGTAAACTTTCTCATCTTGGACCTTATATTAGACACCAATTCTAGAGCATAGCTAGACAAATTGGTGGAATTTCAAGGAATATTTCTTTACCGACATCTTCCCTTGCTTCATATTAACAAACTTCTCTGTTTTTGCTTCCCTCAACTCCTGAGGAAAAAAGAGGTCCAAAAATGCATTAAAGAAATCCTCCCATAAAGATGACTCATCCAAATCATTTTTAGGGTTTTTCCCCTTATTTTCTTACCAAATTTAAGTTTTATTTTTATTAGAAGGAAAATAAAAGTAATACCATAATTACTTTTAATTTCCTAAAAGAAAAATATAGAACTTTTTCATATTTGGAAGGCCTATTTCTTGAAGAAAGGTTTTGAACCTCTATAAATAAAAGACCCCCTCTTCTCATACCATAACATAATAACATCCATATTGTAGTCTTTAAAGATTCTCATTTAGAGGGAGATTTTCTTTAATAGTAGTTTCTTGTGTAGGACAGTTGCCCAAATTATATCCAATAATATATTTTTAATGTATTTTGATTTGTCATCTGAATTATCACTGTCTTGGTTTGCAAACTTTAAGCTTCCACATGATGCCCTCTCAATTTTGAACCCACTAAGTAGTATTAGAACCTATGGTTCAAAGGTGCAATGGTTTGGTGAAACGAGGTTGAAGACAAGTTCAAGGCAGTTCAAAATCAATTTGCAACCAATTTGATGATAATGAAGATATATGTTCAAGATATACATGTTGATAAAAAGTTTCAAAAAAAAATTCAACAATCCTGCTGCTAATCCATCTTTAAAACCAAAATCAATTTTCAACCCATGTTTATGGGCTCCAACTTTTAACCCTTGCTAATTTTTATGCTTGGGCTCCTTTTGACTCGTGCAGTTTCTTTTAATGCATGAGCTCCACTGTTAACCTGTGCTCACTTTCGAAGCATAAGGTTCCACTTTCAATCCCGTTTACTTATAACACAGGGATCCAATAATATCAACCTATACTTTTATTTTTAACGCATAGGTCTTCAATTTTTAACCCATACTAGTTTTTAATCATGGTAAGAAACAGTGCTATATGAAGATCATGGATATGAAGAAGGAAGATCAAGTAAAGAAAATCAATCCAAAAACGGGAGATTTTTTAGGGGGTTTTTCACCTGATTTTCTTACCAAATTTAAGTTTTATTTTTCTTAGAAGGAAAATAAAGTAATACCAGAATAAATTTTAATTTTCTGAAAGGAAGATATAAGACTTTTTCATATTTCGCAAACCTCTTTCTTGGAGGAAAGGTATTGGACCTCTATAAATAGAAGACCCATCTTCTCATACCATAATCCAATAATATCCATAATATAGTCTTTAAAGAGTCTCGTTCTGGGGGAAATTTTCTCCCAATAGTTTATAGTTTTCATATTTCTTTAATATTAGTTTTTTGTATAGGCCAGTTGGCCAAATTATATCCAATAATATATTTTTAGTATATTTTTATTTGTCATCTGAATTATCACAGTCTTAGTTTGAAAACTTTAAGCTTCCGCATGGCGCCCTCTAGATTTCAAACCTAACAATCATCACCTCATCGCCCTATCATATTCCCTATACCATTAGAAGACCACATCCTTTAATTGGTAGGCAGAAAAATCCACCCCTTCCACGTTCGTGGCATGCATAATCTTGAAGATCTTTTTGATCTCATCTAGAAAACCCTAAGGATCCTCCTCCACTTTTACACCAGTAAAAGTTAGAGGAATCAACCTCATGAACTGTCCAACCCTGGTGGCCTTGGAAGGTGAAATACTAGATGCACTATGCTCAGCCTGAGAAGCCCAACTTAGCAATCATATGAATTGACTAACCAAACTTTGCATTCATCATATTAGCCTGAGGAGGACTAGAGGAAATAGGTGGGACTCTAAAATTACCAAGGACTAGACCGCTGGATCGAGTATGGATCCCCTAGGTAGAGCGCGCCCCATAAACATTTACCTAGTTGGGATAAAAGAGTTTTTATGACATTCAGATCGATGAGGCATAATCTGAAAGACAAGCAAATGGAAATCAAAGAATCCAAGACCTTAGACTCCAAGCTTGAAAATAAAACATAAGAAAAAGAAACAGTTCCAAAATGTCTTATAGCCTCTTCCTTGTGAGTGTGGCGCACTACATACCCTTAAAAAAGACTCTACTCAACACAGCTTTGTGGACACCCAATTGACCATGAACCTAAAGTTCTAATATCAACTTGACATGACCCAAACGGGGCCTTGTCGTAATGGGCATCCCAAGTCTAACCAAAATTAGGGACCACCCCCCCAATATCCAACCCAACCATCCAAACCTAATAGAAAAACATACCATAAACCAATCCATAGATCCTATACCAAATGAGTTCCAAATATATATATATATATATATATATAATCCAAAATGAAATAGAACAATCATAAATCAAATATAATCAACCGGTATCATCCCTAATACCAATGCTAATACTAAGGCTAAAACCACTACCGACACCGCCTATACCAACCCATAGTGGTTACACAAAGCCTCTAGCCAAAAGATAAATAATACCCGATTGAGACATGCCCCCAACCATAGCCAAAACCAATATCCATAAAGTAACCAAAGTATGTAAAGACACCCATGAATTAAATGGAGCCTTTCAGAATATGGAAGATCACTACTTTAATCAAACTGAGTTGATCTGAATTCAATCACTAAGCGAGTAGAGTAGAACGGTGTAACACCCAAATTTTCTAGAGCCAGAATGCCACACAGTGCTCATAATCCCGAAGGACCACAAGCTAACCCTTATCTGGTACCTATTGTAATAACTGTATAAAAATACTGAATAATGCTCAAAACTTGCCATAAGGTTCAAAACATTTAAAATAATCAATACTAAAAACTGAATACTAATACATCTGTTCGAAAAGCCTCTATCTGTTTGAACTGTGGAGTTGATGGGACATGTCCCCAACTAACTCCGTCTACTAAAAGTAAACTGAATCTAATGCCATAGTAAAATAAGGATCATCCTCGAATGAAGAGGACTCATTACTACATCTACTGCTGCTGACTTAGTCTGGACTGCTAAGGGTACTCTGGATCTAGCGCTTCCAAACCTACAATATAAGACACCATAGCACAAGAGAAAAGTATGTGTCAGTACTTTGAATATACTGGTATGGTAGATGAGGTAAGGCTAAATGTAAGGGCTTCTACATGAACATAGCTCAAATGAATAATCATGATAGTACTGAATAAGGACATATGCATTAATGCACAACTATAACTGAAATCATCATGACTCTGAATACTGAGACTCGAGTACTGATTTACTGACGTCTGAACTCACTACTAATATTGAGAAACTGAATAACTAAATCTTCTGATATTGATAACTTAGTACTGAAGTTGAGATCAGTCCTATCTAGCAAGTGAGATCAGTCCTATCTAGCAAGTGATCTCTGAATCTGATGATACCGAAGTTGATTAACTGAAACTACTCGTATCAATAATTGAGTTTTGAACTTGCTACTATCAACTGACTAAATCTGAGATCAAACCTCTCTAAGGGATGATCTATGGATCTACTAACAATGATAAGGAATGATTATATTTGAGATCAAACCTATCTAGTGGAAGATTTCAAAATCTTTTAATAATAGAATGACGGACTGAGTTTGAGATCAGGCCTACCTGACGGGTTATCTCTGGATCTATTAGTACTAATATTGATTAACTTTATATAAGACCAGTCCTATCTAGTGGGTGGTCTATGAATCTATGGAACTATCTAAGTTCCTTACTGAGACGGGCGACTGTATTTGACAGTCCTGATTTCTGAGTTCTACTCTAAAGACTGATACTGACACTGCAACTATGGGAGTTGTCACTTAACCGACATACCCCAAATCTAATCTAGTAGGGTCCAACCTGTAACTCCAGCTGGAAGGGTATCAATACTGTGCCACAAGTAAAGACCTCTGCTATGGTCAAAGCCTCTCTAATGGGTGACCCTGAACACGAAGTTAAGCCTAAGGCAGTATGATAGTCAAGCCTTAATCGAATGGGTGATTCCTGGTCCTGCACTATCTACGTAGTTCTGGAGTTCAAGGACTGTTACTAACGACTCTGACTCTCTAAAAGGGAAGCCATCATCCCTGCACTCACTCGGTGCTAGTTACTACTCCCAATTGAAGGACTCTGAACTGATTCTTAACTAAACTTAGACTGAGCTGAATCTATTACTGGATTATCTTACTTGACTGATCTGACTGAGTTTACTTAATTTCGTTATCTGATGGAATACTTTTGAATTCTACTTTCTGTCGAAAAGCTACTGAGTTATGTAACTTACTGAGCTTTACAAAAATTTGAACTGAATACTAAATTCTACTACGGTCCGAACTGAATACGAAACTGGGATAGACTGAATACTGATATTATATAGTTTTCTTAATGTTTTGACACTGACTGAATATTACTGATCATAGAACGACTGGGATTATCTTGAGAATTACTCGGCTTTAGACAAGCAGTTAAGTTTTCGGGTTTAAATACCCCCAGGACTCGATAACATAAATAGACAAGACTTGACCACTCTTGCTTAATAACATAACAATAGACTATCATTCGCAACATAGTCAATGAAGCATTACTTCAAGCACTTAGGAATCTTAATCATGTAATTGTATAGGGAGGCATGCTATTGTCTCTTAACTCATTCAATAAGGAACGCACACATATGGGAATGCTTACAACATATCTTAATTCATTCACAAAGGTCCTTGAACAAACACTTGGCATGCACTAGTTGACACATAATAGGGGATTTCATACTTAACATGCTACAATGGTACTATCTTCTTCACCTAAGCATTCTATCAAACATAAAGGAGGCATACTTTGGCCATAAAACATTCAATACACCTAATTAACATGATTATATAATTCAACATACTTCTTGAAGGGGCTTTATCATGAACATCACATAATCAACACATACTAAGGTCAAAGCTTGAATCTTTATAACCAAAACATGAATCAAAACTTATCAACATTATGAACTTCAATTTTTATTCACATAAATCATGAAAATTCATAAAACATAAACTTTATAATTTTGAAAAGGATTCTTGAACTTCAAGGGCGGAAGGAACCCAAGAATCAACATCTAACATACCTTAGTATATGATCCCTGAACTTTTAATGATGAAACCTTGATGATTTGGGTTTTGAATTATGAACCCTAATAGTTGTTCTTGAAGAAAGTTGAGAAAAAACTAGTATATTTGGGTGAAAAAATGAGAAATCTCATGTTAAAGAGTATATATAGGGATAGCAAAATGACTCTCTTGCCCTTGGAATTAAAATCTAGAACTGAAAAAATCCCGATTTTACATGCTGGCATGACGCAGTGAAATTGCGCCAGCTCACTGGAAACTGGACAATTGGGAAACATCTTGATGGCATGACGCGATGGAAATCGCGTTGCCACCTTGGTTACGAACTGGAAAGACACCGCGATGTGGTGGAATCACTGAGGCTCACTAGAATTTGACAATTGCCATTTTGGCTAGCTCCGCAATGTGCTAAAGTGCCAGGTGGCACACTGTCTCACTAAAATGGCTCTAACTCTTCGCTCGAGTGTTGGATTTGGGCAAATTTGGTATCGATGAAAATTTTATTCAATTCTCTACATGAAAAAATTTGATATTAGGGAAATTCTACACGGTTTAAAATATTTCTCACTTTGGAAGTCACTTTTCGATCTTTTAGGGCCAGAATTACACTTCTCTTTACACGCTCTAAGGCTCAGACTACGAGAGGACTTTGCGGGGTGTTACAAATGGCCATTTCCTGCATTGTGTGGGGATACAGCTACCCGAAGATGGGTTAGCGGGTGAACGCTAGCAATTACTAAAGATAAGGATAAAATAATGTCAACCTTTAAAACTAAGTAAAACAACCATATGCTTTCACAACCATACATATATATATAAAATATGTTGGGAAAGGAAACCGGGTTTAGCATGTATTTAAAACCATTAACTTGGGTATGTATAGCTTAACCATTTTAGAACTACCCACGGGCTATATGTGTCCAGTATAACACCCTGAACGATCCCCGATGTGTATAGCCACATAAACCAGAGATACCATAAGAGTAAGGGATATCCAAGTACCCTTCACTCTCTATGATATATGTGTACAAGTGTACTTAGGGGATCCCCGTGTTCCCCATAAGTATCATATACAGTTGTCATGACCAATCTCCATGTCGAAAAATATGAGTTTTCAGTGTCCGTCCATTGGACTCAAACTTTCCACGGTTAGCTATCACACCTCGCCATTATTGCCCAATTAAAACCATTACCACATAACCAAAACCACCATTCAATTTATTATTAACCAAGGCAATTAGAAGTCGTATATTCATACCGACTATAGCTTGCAAGCAATGTCCTTAGCCATTATTTTTAAACCATAAGGAATTCCCATGTACCCATAGGTTACATTATCAAGTTGACTTGGGGGAATCCCATGTACTCCACAAGACGTTCATTAACAAATTTTCTTGTGGGATTCCCTTGTACCCCACAAGGATGTTTAATTAGACCAACCATAACCACCAAGAACTTACCATTTTAACCATACCAAACCATTTAAACTATTTATATCATTTAGGGTTCCATTACCAAGTTTTACCATGTAATAGTTCCATTAAAAGTCCAATAATTTAATAAAAGAATTCTCATGGGAATTTTATAAAACATGTAGGGGGCAAGTGTTTCCAAAACCAAAACCAAGTATCAATTGTCCAATTTAACCATGAACATGCAAACAAATGTTCAGGCCATCATTATTACACGAAAACCACAATTAAAAGACATGGGAAAACCACAATCAACCATCATACGGTACAAGTGGTACTACCACTCGTATTCCAAGCAGAACCTCTATCCCCATACTGACCAACACATGACTCCAAAGTACCAATCATACCCAATCATACGATTGGTACCCATAAATTATACCCTGGGAAGAATCAAGAAGAATTAACATTGTCCAACATATGAGTTGGACTATACTACTCATACCTTATCTCATGACCCATGGTGAGCTACTTGTACTTAGATCCAAGTTAAGTTACTAAGTTTCAGATTAAGTGAAGGAAATCCCCACCCTATGACCTGTCACCTACCATCCAACTCGTACCCACCCAATTTGTCCCCATTTCAAAATCTCAACCACCCAACACCACCATCACTAGACAGTACATGACTGGTTTACTTGACCCATACTCACACTATACGACTCAAATGGTGAGTTGTATAATGTCCAAAATTTTCAAAACCCAGGGTGTTTCAAACTTGATATACCACTAAGAAGTTTTCTATGTTGGTAGATACACAGATCGGCTTAGCTAGAGACTCACTAGTAGAATCAAAAGCCAAAGCAAAATATGCAGACATATAAGTAAAAGTAGAACCTAGATCAAATAACAGAGAGATAGATATAAAAAAATAGGGATGACACCTATGACAACAATGTTAGAACCCTATACCTCAGGTATGGCTGGTATAGCATAGTACTATCCACATCAACCATTGGATTGAGTAGCCCTGCGAATACTACTCCAGGCACCATAACCTCTATCTCGTACACCTTTAGTAGTACCTCTACCACTCTAAAGGTCATCTCTCACTGTCAAAATAGGAGTTGGTCTAAAAACACGGTGGGGATAATCCTTGGCCAAATGTCTAACCTTATCACATACATAACAAACTCTGTTGCCTGACTCGATATGGAGAGGTACGGTTGAGCTAGAATAACAGCCCTAGATTTATGTTTGACCACCTAAAACTTCTAAACTAGAAGACCCACAACTAAAACTATGTAAGGATTCCTTCACGAGTCTGTCGTGATATCCATGAAAACCTCTAAAAATCTGCCTCAAAAAGTATGACCACTGAACTCGCTCTTATGGTGCACTCTCTGGATGCCTCCCTGAACTGCACGAAGAATAGTCTCGGTCATTTTTATATGATCCACTTTACTCTAAAATCATTCCCCTAATACAACCATCTGGGCAGTAGCCAATTAAAGTGAAACAACCAATCTTTTCACAAACTTTTAAATCTTTACAAACACAATGGAAATACTGGTAATAATATATTTGGACAAGGCATGGAAATGTTCCTCGTACTCAACAATAATCATAGAGGCTTTTTCCAAGTGACCAAACTTTTCTATCATCTAATCCCTTAAATTGTATGGCACAAACCTATCCAAAAAGGCCTCAGCAAACTGATCCCAAGTCATCTTTGGAAAACCCAAAGGTCTGGAACTCATAAGTGACCTCCACCAATCCCTAGTTGCAACCCTCAATTGGTAGGTAGTGTAAGTAACCCCATGCGACTCAAGTAATCCAAGGTTATACAACTTAATCCAACATCCAATCAATAACTCATAGGCATTCTCACCCACAACATTGCTGAACTTAGGTAGACCCAAGTGAGTGAATCTCTCATACCATTTTTTATCCTCAAAAAATATAATTGTACTCTTAATGATAAGGGGCATAATGAATCTGTTTGGCTGATATCCCACCTGATGGGGTAACATATATGAAGGCTCAATCCTTGGACTTAGAATACCACGCTCAGATACTGGCATAGAAAAATGAATAGTACTTAAAGCTTGCAGAATACTATAAGCAAATATCGGTATCGATGAAGGAACCATACTCAAAATTGAAGGAGCCTCATAAGCATACTTTGGCACAGATGGGGGTATAACACTCAAAGCTGAAGGTACCAGGTGCACTTAATGTAACACCCTCCAAAAAAGTTTAGCAAACAAATCAATAAACCCTCCAAGACTAGGATGGAAGAACTTTATGGAACCTAAGTTGGACCCACATCTATATCATACTCAATCTCGGACTCAGGGAACATACCCCTAGTACTAATTCTGGAAGAGGTAGATCTTCATGCCCATCCTCTACCTCGAGGTCATCTTCGACCCTTGCCTCATCCCTTAGGTTAGGCTATTTCTCTAGGTGTCAGTTTTGCATCCCTAGTTTCATTCGATCTAGTTCTCACCATCTGTGCAAAAAAGAGTAATACTCGGTTTATAATATAGGGTAGGATAAAACTCACATAATATGGAGCAAAATAAGAAAAGTTTCCTAAAGATATATTATAGTCTCTCGAAGATAGATATAGATGTCTATGTACTAATCTGAGATACTCTACTGGATACCCTGTTCTTACACTGATGAGACCAACAAACATGGCTACTCTGATACCAATTTGTCATGACCCAAAAATTAGAGGTCGTAATGGCACTCATCGCTATTAATACTCGACAAGTAATCCAATCACCTAAACTTATATGAAATATGAAATCAACATAAAATACCAAGCCAAAACTTCTAGAACAAAGTCAAACCATACATATACATTAGTACCAAAAGTCTGAATATAAAAATAATACCATAAACTATCCCAAAACTGGGTGTCGCAGTGTAAGTACAATCTAAGTACATCTCAATGTTGAAAAATACAACAAATAATACAAGACATAAACTAGGTAGAAAGGAGTAGGAGGTTGACTTTAGAAGCATAGAGTAGCCACTACCTCAGATGTATCAAATTACCTCCCAAACTCAGTTGTCATACAGCTCACTCTTAGTTAGATCTGCACCAAAAAGGCATAGTAGGGATGAGTACGGTCCACTTATACTCAGTAGGTATCAAAGGTTAACTAAGCAAAGTAGAATATAAATACACACTATGGGCACATCACCTGCAATCAAAATATAACCCAAATAGTAGCTCACACTGTCTCTACTAACAGATCAAATATATCACATATGCCAAATACAAGTACAAAAAAGAAAAACAGAATAGATAAATATCAATTCAAACATAAAATCACAAAGCAGAAAATGCATAATAAGTGAAATCCAATAAGATTGATAATGATGATGATGCGATATATCTATGGTTATCGCATAACCTCCTAATACACCTACCGAGCACTGCTTTCAAGGTAGGACTTATGGGGTGTTCTCAATTTATATACTATCTCAATATCCGTATCTCATCTTTTGCTCATGAACTATGGCAGATGGTTTTAGAAAGTGTCATATTTTTGTCAGAGAACCCAGTATTTCCACAATGATACCAATGTCTTATAAAATATATGTATGATATGAAGATGTAATGCTTACAATGAAACTCAAAATGAGAATCTCAAATCCAACCAATATACATGTATGTGAGCAAAACATCCACTCAATAGGTCAATCATCCGTGATCCAATATAATCCACGCACCATTAAAGTAAAATATGTTAGAAATACATCAATAATACGACAATAACCCCAACATAAGCATTTCTAAACAAGGAAAATAGTCCAACGTATACTAAAGGCTAACAATATCAAATAAGACCGCACATGGGCAATACGTAGAAAATAGCATCTTAGTTCACGAAAAATAACAATGTAAGTCCCCACACAGGCACATGACATTAATAAAATTAAATTCATGATTATTATCCATATTCAAAGCATATTTTTAAACAAATATTAACTACTCAGCCTAGTCTGAAGGATCAAAGCCAAAAATCCCTTCATACAGAGATCTACCCATGTCGAACTGTTCCATAATTAAATAAAACATACAAATATAGAATCTACGCATCAAAAATAAGTCAATGATACCCATACTGCCTATCTTTAAATGGGGGTCCACAGGTATTCAAAAAAAGGGTAAATCAAAATTTTAGTTCATAAACATATTACCCATGATTAAAGAAAGACAAAGAAGAAAAACAAAGCTAAAATGGGTTATAAACATGGTTTATTTTGAAGAAAACCATTTTATCCCTTCCAGGCTAAACCCCTAAATTTTTACTTTTGAAATCACAAAATTACTAGTTTTAGATGACAAGAATCGAAGTTAAACAATTAAAATAGTGATTTGAAGCTTACCCCAAGTACCAGCTAGCTCCACTTTAGTAGTGTATGGAATGCTAAAGAGACTGCACCGATAACTAGTGCACCAACAACTTTGCTAAAAGTGCAAAGTTGTGGATCAAGCCTTTGAAATTAGTTTAGAATCTCATCCAGGCAAACTAAATATGCTACTAAACTAAATATGATGTTCTAGACTTAATGGTGACATCAGATTTTCAAAAATAGTTTATTTTCACAAAATAAAACCCTAAAACCCAATGTTATAATTTCCCTAACCGATGATCGAAATGAGATATACAGGCTATAAAATTACTCCAATTATGCTACCGATCCAAAATTGATGTTTCAGATTTGTTGGTACAATCTGTTTTGCCATCCGATGCATAGAATAACAAATATTGATTGAAGTCAACAAAAGCCTTTATAACCTCTAAACACCATAAACTCACATAAATCACACCAAAATTCATTGAAAACTTTTCCAATCATCTCCATACTCCAGAAATATCACATAGCAACTACGGAGAGGAAATACGAAAAGATTAATGTATAATGTTTCTTTTAATAGGATTAAAGTATACAAACCAAGTGGGATAATGATAGAATTGGATAGTTGTGGTCCATAAGTTTAGAACCATATTCCATCTAACCTCATTGTAATTTCCAATGTGGAAAACTGCCCGTAACTTCTCCAAAGGGAGTTACTGCCGATTTCAAAATTATTCTTGATGGATAATAATATAAATATGACACTTGGTTCAAGGGCCTCTAGGCACATTACTTATATAAAACTCTACATCATTTGAGTGCTTAGAAGATCTTTGTAGTAGGAAATACTCACCGGAAGAAGGCGAGTTCACTGACGACTCCGTAATAATGGTTGGAGGTATGTTGTTTATCTCTTTCCGCTACGCTATTTCTCTATATTCCTAACAGGACATAACTCATAAGTGAATTAAAGTGTTGTGTTGCATCTTACCACATAAACCTTGATACTCACTTGAGTGACAGCACCATTGTCTCTCCAATTCAAGTTAGATGGAATGTCATCGTCAGTTAGATCATTAATCTTGAATTCCGTCGACGACATTGGAGAAGACGAAGGATGTGAAGAAGGCATGTTTATAGCCTGATTGGGATTGCTTATTTCCCAAAATAAGCACTTATTTTGAGAAAAAAAACACTTTAAAAAAAAGTGTTTCGTAAACTTGCAAAAATGCTTTTAAAAATAAGCAGAAACAGTTTTTCTGCTTCTCAAAATAAGCAGAAGTAGAAGCAGAAAAATATTTTTTTATGACAAAAATATCCTTATCACACACACAAATATATGTATATATAAAATTAATATTTGATTTTTAAAAATTTATATTTTATATTTACGTCATAATTCTTTATGATTTATATATATTAATTTATTTTCACTCATTTTCTTTAAATAAATTTAAAAATATCATTGATCATGATGACTAAAGAATATATAAATTATTTTATTATTATTAATAAGAACAATTGACAGATGAATCACGTTACAAGATTGTATTTTGATATCACATATAAATTTTTTCTCAAATATTTAATTTTAAATAAATAATTCATGAAAAGTGACATATTTGTTAAAATATTGTGTGTGTGTGTGTGTGTGTATGAATATGATGACTGCTTTTTCGTAGTAAATTTTGATAGTATAAAAATATATTAAAAAATCTTTAACTATTATTCTAACGAAGACATCATCACAGAGAACGAAGAAGTAAACCAGCCTTTTGTTATACCTTCAGAAATACAAGACAGATGTTCTACAAGTATAGAGACATTGCGTACTAAAATTAGGGATGAAATTATTGAGAATTTTTGTGATGTATGAAGGTCTAATTATTTTTGTCGTTAATTTTTTCATATATAGTGATTTAATTTATGAAATGACTTCTGTATTCATTTTTGTTTGATGTTTTAAGTAATATTTAAATTATTTAAGCAATATATCACCATTTAATTTTTTTAATGTATTTATGTATATAAATATTAATTGAAAATTCTAAAGTACGTTCTTTTTAATTAAATTTAAAAAGATTAATTAAAAATGTTATAATAGATATTTAAAATAACTTTTCTTTATAACCTCTCTCTTTCTCCCTACCCTCTCTCTCCGGCTCGCCCCGGTCCCCGGACCCCGTCACCGTCGCCGACCGTCGCCGACCGTCGGCCCCGACCCAACCCGACCTCCGGTCCCCAGCGCCGACCGCCGGCGCCGCTCTAACGGCTCTCTCTCTCTCTCTCTAACGGCTCTCTCTCCCTACCCTCTCTCCCTCTCTCTCTCCCTACCCTCTCTTCCTCTCTCTCGCCCGGGCCCCGGCCCCCGTCGCCGTCGCCGACCTTCGGCGCCGACCCGACCCGACCGCCGGCCCTGACCTCCGGCCCCCAGCTCTGGTTCCAAGCCGGCCCCACCCCCCGTCATTCATACCCCCCACCCCCCACCCTTTGCTGTCCATACCCCTTCCCCTCCCGGAAGACCCTTTGCTGTCCATACCCCTCCCCCCCCAGCCCTCCCCCCACCTCGGCCTCCAGCCAGCCGCCTCCCGATCTCCAGCCGCTAACTCGGTCTCTAACAGCCGAAGCTCGGTCTTCAGCCGCAGCTCCATCTCAGCACCGAAATCCCCCGGAAGTCGGTCAACACTGGATTGGTTTCCGGCTTAGTCTACAAGCGTAATCCAGTGACTTCTAACCTTTGTTTTTTCGTTATTTCATATTTCATTTTATTTCATTATTTCATATTTCATTCTTCGTATTATGCTAGTAGTAGCCCCTGTACCTTGACTTGCGTGGGATTTGTGGATATTGTCTGTTGTCTGTTGTTGCTGTTGCTGTGGTCGTTTCTTGCACTGCTTTGGACTGGGTTATCGGCTGGGAATCTGTATTTGGGGTTGTGGGTGTTGAGTCCAGTGGTGTTTGCCCCTAATTGAGTGTAGTTTTGTTTCGAGAGTATTCCTTTGAATTTGTGTGAGCCTTGTATTTCTTGTTGCTGCTTTGATACTACCATCGTGTATATCTTTATATTTTCTTATACTTTCGTGTAGTTGTGGCTGTGGGTGGTAATGGGTGGATAGGATCATGTCCGAGGGGGTTGGGGCATGGGGCCGTGGTGGGGGTGGGGGATAAGGAGAGGGCGAGAGTGGGAGGGAGGCTAAGGTTTAGCCACGGGGAGGGGAGAGGGGTAGTGGGGGGGTAGTGGGGGGTAGTGGAGGGCGTGTGGATAGTGACGGTAGGCTGAGGGTTGGGTCTTGGAATATAGGGACCCTTCAGGGTAAGTCCATAGAGCTTGTGAAGATTCTTAGGAAGAGGAGGATCAACATTGCGTGTGTTCAAGAGACCAAGTGGGTAGGGTCTAAGGCTAGGGATGTGGATGGTTACAAGCTGTGGTACTCTGGGAGCGAGAGGCGTAGGAATGGAGTTGGCATCTTAGTAGATAAAGAGCTTAGAGGTCAGGTAGTAGAGGTGAAGAGGATCAACGATAGGTTGATGACTATTAAGTTGGTCATTCGGGGGTTTACCCTGAACGTGTGTAGTGCTTATGCGCCGCAAGTAGGATCGGAGGGGGAGGAGAAGATGCGGTTTTGGGAGGATTTGGAGAAGGTGGTGAGAGGCGTGCCTAGTTCGGAGAAGATTGTTGTAGCAGGGGATTTCAACGGGCACATCGGGGCGTTACCGGGAGGTTTTGGTGATGTGCACGGTGGTTTTGGTTTTGGGGAGAGAAATGAAGAGGGGGCTACCCTATTGGAGTTTGCGAGGTCCTTTGGGCTAGTGGTGGTGAACTCGGGCTTCCCGAAGAAGGACGAGCACCTGATCACCTTTCGAAGCGCGATAGCCAGGACCCAGATTGACTTTTTGTTGCTTAGGAAAGGGGATAGGGCGTTGTGTAAGGACTGTAAAGTTATCCCGAGTGAGAATCTTTCGACCCAGCATAGGCTCTTGGTTATGGATTTGGGTATAAAGAAGAATAGAAAGAGGAGAAGTAAGGAGTGTAGACCTAGAATTAAGTGGGGCGGCCTGACGCCAGTGAATGCGTGGGAGATAGGGGAGAGGTTAGCGGGATTGGGGGTGTGGGAATGTAGGGGGGACGTGGATAGTATGTGGGACAGGGCGGCAAGGTGCATCAGGGAGAATGCAAGTGAGGTGTTGGGTGTTTCTAGGGGCCGGGCCGGGCACTATCGGGGGGATTGGTGGTGGAATGAAGAGGTGGAGAAGAAAGTGGGGACCAAGAAAGGGGCGTATGCTAAGTTGGTGGAGAGTAAGGACGAAGAGGAGAAGCGGGTAAACAGGAAAGAGTACAAGCTAGCGAGGAAGGAGGCTAAGTCAGTAGTCACGGCAGCTAAGACGGCCGCTTTTGAGAGCTTGTATACAAGGTTACAGGGGAAAAGAGGGGAGAAAAAGTTGTTTAGACTCGCTAAGGATAGGGAGAGGAAGGTTCGTGACCTCAATCAGGTGAGGTGCATTAATGGGGAGGACGGTAGAGTGTTGGTGGAGGACGGCCACATTAAGAATAGATGGCAGTCGTACTTTCATAGGCTCTTGAATGATAAAGGGGATAGAGCTATTGTGTTAGGGGAACTGGAACACTCAGAGGAGTGTCGGGATTTTAGCTATTGTAGACATTTTAAGGTAGAAGAGGTTAGACAGGCTGTTCGCAGGATGCGAAGGGGTAGGGCGACGGGGCCGGATGAGATACCGGTGGAGTTTTGGAAGTTCGTTGGAGAGGCTGGTGTAAGGTGGTTGACTGGATTATTTAATAAAATCTTCAGGACGGCAAAGATGCCCGAGGCTTGGAGGTGGATTACCATGATCCCTCTCTATAAGAATAAGGGGGACATTCAGAGTTGCAATAACTATAGGGGGATTAAGTTATTGAATCTCTCTATGAAGATCTGGGAGAGAGTGGTCGAGGTGAGGCTGAGACGGATAGTGTATATTTCGGAAAACCAGTTTGGATTTATGCTCGGCCACTCGACGACAGAGGCAATCCACCTGGTATGGAGGTTGGTGGAGCAGTATAGGGAAAGGAAGAAGGATCTGCACATGGTGTTTATCGACCTGGAGAAGGCTTACGACAAAGTCCCCAGGGAGGTGCTTTGGAGATGCTTGGAGGTGAGTGGAGAACCGCTGGCATATATCAGAGCAATTAAGGATATGTATGTTAGGGCAAAAACCCAGGTGAGGACGGCGGGAGAAGACTCAGAGCATTTCACTGTCCTGACAAGATTGCATCAGGGATCTACTCTTAGTCCCTTTTTGTTTGCGTTAGTGATGGATGTGTTGACGCGGCGTATTCAAGGGGAGGTGCCATGGTGTATGCTTTTTGCAGACGATGTAGTTCTGATAGATGAGACTCCAGGGGGTGTGAATGACAAATTAGAGGTGTGGAGGCAAACTCTTGAGTCTAAAGGGTTCAGGGTGAGCAGAAGCAAGACAGAGTATGTGGAGTGCAAGTTTAATGACGTGAGGTGGGAGAATGAGGTAGTAGTGAAGCT
>NC_061122.1:223921969-223961807 GCF_002878395.1 Capsicum annuum | reverse complement strand
GCGTTGGTGATGGATGTGTTGACGCGGCGTATACAAGGGGAGGTGCCATGGTGTATGCTTTTTGCAGACGATGTAGTTCTGATAGATGAGACTCCAGGGGGTGTGAATGACAAATTAGAGGTGTGGAGGCAAACTCTTGAGTCTAAAGGGTTCAGGGTGAGCAGAAGCAAGACAGAGTATGTGGAGTGCAAGTTTAATGACGTGAGGTGGGAGAATGAGGTAGTAGTGAAGCTGAAAGCACAGGAGGTATGTAAGAGGGATAATTTCAAGTATCTTGGGTCTGTGATCCAGAGTAACGGTGAGATTGATGAGGATGTCTCGCACCGTATTGGGGCGGGGTGGATGAAGTAGAAGCTCGTGTCGGGGGTGCTGTATGATAAGAAGATGCCGCCCAAGCTTAAAGGCAAATTCTACAGGGTGGTAGTCCGTCCGACCTTGTTGTATGGAGCGGAGTGTTGGCCAGTTAAGAACTCCCACATCCAAAAAATAAAGGTGGCAGAAATGCGGATGTTGCGCTGGATATGTGGGCTGACTAGAGGGGATGGAGTTCGGAATGAGACTATCCGGGAGAAGGTTGGTGTCACTTCAGTGGAGTGCAAGATGCGGGAAGCCCGATTGAGATGGTTCGGACACGTGAAGAGGAGAGGCATGGATACCCCGGTCCGTAGGTATGAGAGGCTAGCGTTGGATGGTTTTAGGCGGGGAAGGGGTAGGCCGAAGAAGTACTGGGGTGAGGTGATTAGGCGGGACATGGAGCAGTTACAGCTCACCGAGGACATGACCCTAGATAGGAAGGTCTGGAGGACGCGAATTAGGGCAGAGGACTAGGGCCAGTTTGGGTCGCTAGTGTAGGGAATTACTTGGTGGGGGTTTTATTCCTATTATGATTCCGTGTTCCGTGTTCCGTGTTCCATGTTTTATTACGAATCTATGTGCTTTCCTCTGTTTTATATTACTTATGGGTGCCGTATTTATGTTATGTTATGTAATCTGCTTCTGTGCTTTACTATGTGTTTGTGTGGTATCTCGTGCCTTGAGCTGGGGGTCTATCGAAAACAGCCTTTCTACTTCTTTAGAGGTAGAGGTATGGACTGCGTACATCTTACCCCCCCTCCCCAGACCCCACTAGGTGGGAATTCACTGGGTTTGTTGTTGTTGTTGTAATAAAAGTCTATTGATAGATGTCCCTTTTGGTCATGTGTCTAAAAAAACACTTCTTGAAAAAAATTATTTAAACACAATTTGATTGTCAAAGCACTTTATGAATGAATTTACCAAACATAAACTGCTTTTTTTTAAAAAGCACCTTTCTGAAAAGTCATTTTATAAAAGTGTTTCTCAAATAAGCAGTTTTATAACAGCAATCCCAAACGGGCTCTTAATCCACTATACTTGGCAAAAAGCTCCTCTGAAGTAGTATCTGCAAATTTATTGATGCCTAACTTGCAAATTCATTGATGCCTAACTTGTAAGACAGATTCCCTACCTTATTGATCGACTCAATGAATTTCAAGTTTTCTTTGAAAATCATGAGTCGTTTGTTAGAAAGCTTGAATCGACTCATGATTTTCAAAGAGAACTTGAAATTCATTGAGTCGATCAGTAAGGCAGGAAATCTGTCTTACAAGTTAGGCATCAATGAATTGGCAGATATTACTTCGGAGGAATTGTTTACCAAGTATAGTACTGGATTAAACATGCCTTCTTCACATCCGTCATCCTCTCCACTGTCGTCGACGGAATTCAAGATTAATGATCTAACTGATGATGACATTCCATCTAACTTGGATTAGAGAGACAATGGGGCTGTCACTCAAGTGAAGAATCAAGGTCTATCTGGCAAGATGCACACAACACTTCAATTAACTCATGACTCATGTCCTGTTAGAAATACACAGCAATAGCACAGTGGAAATAGATAAACAACATACCTCCATTCTTCCGGTAAGTATTTCCTACTCCAAAGATCTTCTAAGCACTCAAAACCTCACTTATAGATGGTATGGAGTTTTAAAGAAGTAACATGGCAAGGACCCTTGAACCAAATGTCATATTTATATTCTTCTCCACCAAAAACAATTTTGAAATGGACAGTAACTTCCTTTGGAGAAGTTACCGGCCGTTTTCCACATGGAAAGTTACAGAGAGGTTAGATGGAATATGGTCCTAAACTTACGGACCACTACTATCCAATTCTATCATCATTTTCCTTTTTCTGCTTCGTCCTTGTAAATGCGTCCATGAAGCGCCATACAGTGTTCGTGTCTCTCAAACATGGATAATAATTTTGGCTGGCTGCCAGCAATTGCGCCTTGAGAGTTAAACATGTCAACTACACAGAAGAATAACATTAGAATATTACTGATCAAATCAATTTTAGTAGCCATGGTTAACTAAATCTAGTGAAGGAGGAAAATATGGTTTGATCAAAAGATAATGGCTGTAAGATGTTTATGTAATAATAGGCTTGCATTTTATGTCTTCAGTAGCAAGGGGTTTATATAGAGGGTAGATGAGAAATTATTTCATAGTTAATATAGCTAAGTCTGGAGACTCTCGTCACTGATGAAATCCATTTTTAGTTTATAACTGGACCCCAATTCGTTTTCGAAAAGTACTCTTCATTTATGTTGTGAAAGTTCAACGTAACTATGTATTCTATTTTAATTTTCATATTATCGACTTCCAGACTGCCCACTAATCTTATAGGAGTAATATTCTAGGAAATTTCAATTTGTTACAAAAGATAAATGATTAGGGATGACTAATCACATGATTGATTTTAGGATTAGCTTATTTCATGTTTGGCTTTGAATAAAATGCATTGGATAACTCATTCCGAGATTAGTTAATCCCAACTGAATTATAGTGTTGTTTATATCCACCTTGAGGGTGAGATATTAATTTCGAAATAACTTGTTTTAAACCAAACGACCCCTTACAGTTGTAAAAGTAAACTGATTCTTTTCTAACACGTCTAACCCGAGCCAAGAATCTATTATGAATAAACGTTGGTAGCAAAAGAGACTTTCAGAATAGTTTGGAAGCAGTAATTATTATAAGTTAAAATGTAATCAGGATAGTAGTGTCCTACATCTATGCAACTTGAAGAAAATATCACATTATACAGATCATGGTAAGAATTATCCCCGTGGGGACATTTTCAACGTGTTTTGTTTAAAGAACTGTATTGATTTTTCATAAAAAAATTGTATTGATTTTTCATGATAAGTTGATTATATTTTGTTTTTATTAGATACTACCTGCAAGCTATTTTCTTTGCGTTCTACTCTTTAAATCTTTTTTTAGTTCTTTTCTTAATGATTGTTGTGTTGTTTTTGTGTAGATATCACTTTGGTTCTTGACAAGAAATGCTTATTCCTCCAGTAACGAAATTTATATGTGGTAAGAGTGGTGGATTAATTATGAAGCAACTTTATGGTTGTATATTTTAACTATAAACGCTTTCTTATACTTTTATTGAATTGTTAAAGTACTTTTAACCTTGCTTCGCCACTGAAGATATTCAGACATCGCACGAACATAGAGACTAATATTAATATGAAGTTGCAACATAAATTCGGTGATGTAACACTTTTTAATGCATAGAATCTTATTTTTCTTCTCATTTTATTTAACTTTTTGCTATTTTTTTTCTCACATATATGCTACTGAAAAAAATCTATACAAACTACAATTATGCTATCTTGTAAAAGAGTAGTAGTAGGAATCAAAAGCAAAAGAACACGTGCACCATAAGAAGTAAAATCAGAAGAAACTAAGAAAGTTAAAAGGCGAATGAATCACAACATTTTAAAAGAATTTTTAACCTAAATTTAATATATTTTTTTTTTGTTAGAGTACGAGTCCTACTTATTACTTGTTTTTCGCCTAACTGTTGCCTATCGATGGAACAGGTTAACTAACGTATACCTATGCAGCTAAAATAGAAAGTAGTTGCACAGTGATGTTTACGTGAAAAACACCCGACTCAAAGAGGTATAAAAAATCACGACCTGTACCTCTGTAGGATTTAACCCCAACTTCACTAAAATAATTTGAGCCTCAACAAATCAACGAATTACAAAACTCTTGTAATCAAGGAATTAATCTCTAACTCCTATTTCTACAAAACACAAACCTTCCCAAGGTAAGTGTTCTCAAGTCTTCGAGTTCTCAAACTTGAAGACAAAGCTCTTAACTCAGTTTATACTTCACTGAGACTAGACAACATTACAACTCAAGAACCAACCTAATACATAAAGTCTAAGACTCCTTAACTCTAAGTACTAGGAACAGGTTCTCCTTTGATGCTTCAAGCTTTCGGAACTTTTTGATAATTCGTTGATGCATTGCTATTTTTTTGAGTGCATCAGTAACAAAGAGAGTTACTCCCTCGATATATATTGACTCTTGAAGAGCCCTTCACTGTGTGCTCTCCTTTGCCGCCCTTTGGACTCTTCGACTTTAACAGACTTCTATGTTGAGTTGGAGTCTCTCTTCTAGTGAAACTCTTGTAGTTGTTAAACTTCTTCTTCAAGTCAATCTCCTTGTTTGAGTGCAACTCTTTCTTTTCAGCTTATCAACAAAGTGTTGTATTTAATTACAACTTCTTTTTACTAAACGTGATCCATTAAGTGCGCAAGAGAGATTTATACATTCCTTATACATTTATGTCCACTTTCTCTAGTGACTGTTTCCATGTGATTGTACCAGCTTGAGTAACATGCTTCTTTTAATATATTAATCATAAAAACTTTATTGGTTTAACAAAATCTCCCTTTTTGATGATGACAAACTTTTCATCCCTAATGCAATTTTTCCTAAACACTTAGTCAAGAAAATAAAACACTTAAAATGAAATAGGTTAGTCATTAGGTTATAAACATTGCACAACTCACCCCATTTTGACATCATCGAAAAGTTTGTTCAAGATACGTCTGTCCCCAAAAATAGATTTTTAAGAATTCATGGTCACTGGGCTATCACTAAAACAGTCAGAACTTAAAAGAAAAGACAGGTTAGGAATAATAATGCAAGAAAAATGAGTTTAATGAGCAAAAGAAACCATAATATTAAAATCACCAACGTATGATAACAAATAATCAATCTAAAAACAACCAGATGAAACAGAAAAATCCTAAGGCTCTTTAGAGTTGGTGAAGGTGGAGGGAACAAAATGAACTAGGTGGTCTGATGGTCACTATCAACGTGTTCACTAGAAAGATTAGCCTGAAGGGTCTCGATTTTAGCAAGAAGCATTATTATTTCAGCCTCATGAGTAGCCAAGGAAGCATTCTTCTTGGAAAGAAAATTTTGAAGAGCACCAATCTTAGCAAGAAGCTCTTTTTTTTCACTATTATGAACAGTTCTAGTGTAACGCCCTAAAATCTCACCCCGAAATGTCACATGGTGCTTAAGGCTACTAGTAGCCTCAAGCTAACCCTTTTGAGCCCTCTACTATCTCTATTACTTACTTTAGGATATCAACTTAAGCATACTACTATAATATATCAAATTATAACTGAGTTAACCGGAAAACGTAGTCTGAGTATCAACTACTGAAAAGTTCAAACACAACTGATCATCTTGTCTGACAAAGCATCTACTACTCAAGAGTTAGAGAGCTATTGGGACAGATTCCCAACTGACTCATACTCAAATAAAAGGAAATAAAATAATAGCTGATAATACTGAGTGATTGGAATATAGGTCCTCGAACCATTAGGACTCACTACTACAGAAATGTAGACAAAGGTGATCGAATTCACACACGCTGCTAGGACTGGGCACCTAAACCTACATTATGAGATAATGTAGCACACAAATGTGTATGTGAATCAATACTTTGAGTATGTACTGATTATATGGGGGTGTATGCATTTAAAAAAACGATATCATAAATCTTTATAGAAAACATGCATGCAATTGTAAATGACTCACATAGCTTGAATAAAACCATCACAAATCATGAATAGGAGACATGTAATATAAATTACGTCATTCATTACACTTTAGTCTAAATCTATATTCTTTCTTTATTCTCAAACTGGTAAATCTAGGTGGAATATTAAAACAACAACTTTTAGGACTTACACCTTAATCTTTTAAAAACAAGGAATTTCTTTGGAACTTTGGGACTTTAAGACTTTATAACTTTAGGATTGGGAACTTGGAAATCTCAAAAATCAAACATTCAACATATATACTTTTAGCTTAATTAGAGTAGGGGTTTGCTTTGGGAGTTTCTTTTAACCGACATAAACCATGTGAGCCACATGGATTCCAACGTCTTGCCCACGTTGGGGAGAGCTGCTCTACCCTTGCCATCGGAATAGAACCTTAACTTTAGTGATCACTATCTCGGCCTCAGGCCCACAAATCTCAATTCTACGGTGGCACATAGTTCTGGGGTATGAGACCTCGGAATCATACCCAACTCAGTGCTAAATACTACTCCCATACTTGAAATCCACCTTAAAATAACTCAAGGGTCTATAATGAAGACCAAATTATGCTTCTCTTTGCTTTAAATCATAAATAGTGTGGATTCCTATCTTGAATCAATATCAAAATATCAATCTTAATTCAAATCTTGATAAGCAATTTGCTAGAGGAAAACTCAAGATCATATCATTCTTAAAATCAAACTCATTCTTGATATGGCTATAATAATTCATACTTTCAAGAACATGGTATTAAAATCTCAATACATTTCTTGGGACACTTAAGAAAATATCAACAACTCATTCTTGGACTTAAAGCATGTATGCATATTCAAGTAATATTATCCTTCAAGATAGTAGTAAATCATAACTTCAACTTTAGAAACATTCAAAACCTCAATCATGATAGGAATATACAATTCATTCATAAATTCTCAATTCACAACATAAAATAGGTGAAATATCATATACTTTAAAACTTAATCAATTCATAATCTCATGAACTTGAAATATATGAAATAGGCATAATTTAACTTGAAGATACGAGATTCTTTAAGGAAAACTAAAATTTGGGCACAAGAACGAAAGGATCGTTCTTGCTCAAACCCCACATACCTTAGATTATGAAATTTGAATGAACACTTGCTTTTGGGACTCTATTTGTGCTTTTGATGGATGATTCTTAAAGATCTTAGTTTGGGGATTCTAATTCTTGAATCAATTTTGGAATTTAATGGTGAAATTTTGAGGGATCTTGAATCTTAGATTGAGGCCCTAAGGTTTGGTTCTTGAGAGGATTTGAGAAAAAGAAGTGTATTTTGGTGAAATGGAGGTTGAATTCAGTGTTTATGGAGCTATGGGGTGAAGGGAAAATACCAAAATATCCCTCTAAAACCGTTTGGAAAATGCTGAATTCTACGGCTGACGACATTGGGTTGATGTCATCACATATGTGATAAGCCGTCAGCTCATGCCGTCACTTGATGTTGGAATTTATAACTTTCAGCCTAAGGCTGACGACATTATCTGATAAGTCGCCAGATATGTGATAAGCCGTCAGATAATGTCGTCACTTAGTTGCCGGGCTGACATGCTGGAGTAAAATGGGTATAACTTTTTGCTCCGATATCAGATTTGGGAGAAATTGATATCATTGGAAAGATAATTCAATTACATATCTATTGGTGGGTTATGAGATCAAAAATTTGTAGTAAAATGAGATATACGCTCATTTTAATTTAACTATACCAATATCCTTCTCAAGAATTCAATCGGTAAGGAATGTTTTGATTCGTCTAATAGCTAGGACACTTTTGAGGCCTTAATACTCATCAAACTAGATCATTCAAATACCAAATCACTAAAATTTATTTCTAAATAGTTTGAAGTAGGGTTCTACTATTGGTTGAAATTCTCAGGGTATTATATCGAGCAAGGAGGATTTAGTTTTAGAAACTTCCCACGAAGTAGTATGACCCCTTTTGATTTTTTGTGTTCCAATTTCTTTTCCGAAACTAAATCAGAAAGAATACTTTGTAAATGTTCCATAGGATCAGTAGGGCTCCTTATAGGACCTGAAGCTTGCTTAACCTTAAGGTTTGTGTCTTGCTTGACCAGGGCGTCCTAATCTTTTTCAGAATATGAGGAATCATAAGGAACAAATTTTACAACCCGTTTCTTGATAGAAAGAAGATATTGTGACAGGTCGGACAGTGAGGAAGACTTTCTCTTCTTTATGTTGTTCAAAAAATTGGAAGAAACATTTGAAGGCAATTCATTAGAAGGAGAAGAAGAGAAAGACATTGTGAAGGAACCACATAATTAACGGAAGAAGTGATGAGGGTAAGTGGTGTTTGGTGAGTAGGGGAGGAGAATATATAAGACAAGGACATGTAAGAGTTTTAGGTGAAGTAGATATCAAAATAGGAGAACTTTTCCCATGTTTGAATAGAGATGGACTTTAGAGACATAATTGGTTCAGGAATCAAATAAGCTCCGTGTTTCATCAAGCTGAGTCTAAAAGGATTAATGACGATCATACCTCTTGAGTCTCAAAATATAGTCAAAATCACTTGTATGAAAATATTTCTACATAATTACACAATTTTGTCAGTTCATTCAAAATTCTGGAATTATGACACAACTTAATGTGCAAGACTGAATTTTTCAACATTTTATGTAGGACATAAGCAACAACTAAGATTTCTAAGCAGTCGTCGAGAAGATTTTATGCAATCTTAATCATTCCTAACTCTAATTTGTTCTTTTCAAAGTGTTTTCTACTCAATGGCTTAGTAAAAATATCAGTTGCTTGGTCCTCAGTAGAACAGAACATGATTGATATAAGACCCTTTTCAATCTTATCTCTAAGAAAATGATGTCTGGTATCTATATATTTAGTTCTTTTATGTTACATGGGATTTTTTGCAATATTGATAGCACTAGTATTATAAGAAAAAATAGGGGCACAACCTACATCCATATTAAAATTCATGAGTTGTTGCTTGATCCACAACAATTGGGCACAACAAGAACCAGCAACAATACACACAGCCTCAACAGTGGAAAAGGCTACAGAGTTTTGTTTCTTAGTGGACCATGTGATTAGACATGATCCAAGGAAGTGTGCCATACCTGTAGTGCTTTTTTTGTCCACTAGATATCCAGCAAAGTTAGCATCAGAGTAACCTACCAGCTTGAAATTACTTTCTTTAAGGTACCATATTCTAAGATCAGAGGTTCCCTAGACATATGTGAAGATCCTTTTCACAACTTTCATATGAGACTCCTTAGGATTTTCTTGAAATATTGCACATAATCCTACACTGAACACAATATTATGTCTTCTTTTCATGAGATATAGCACTGACCCAATCATCCTTCTAAATAGCTTTTAGTCCACAGATGTACCTATTTCATCCAAGTCCAGTTTAGTGACAGTGGAAATTGGTGTGTTGATTTCCTTAGCATCCTCCATGGAGAACTTTTTGAGAAGTTCTTTCACATACTTATGTTGATGGATTAGGGTTTTGAAAGGTGATTGTTGGATTTGAAAGCCTAAGAAAAATGTAAGTTCTCCCATTATACTCATCTCAAATTCACAACTCATGAGTTTGGCAAAGTTAGAGTCAGGTTGATGTTTGTTGAACCGGATATAATGTAATCAATGTATACCTGCACTACCAACAAATCTTCCCCAGTAGTTTTTAAAAATAAGGTGTTGTTAATTTTACCTCTAGTATGTCCATGCTTTAGCAGGAATTTCACAAGCTCTTGGAGCTTGTTTCAGTCCATACAATGCCTTTTCAAGCTTGCACATATAGAAAATTCCTTACTTTTAAATCCAGGAGGTTGTTTCACGTACAATTCCTTCTTAAGAATGCACTCTTAACAATGCCATTCAAGAATGCACTCTTAAGATTCATTTGGTAAAATATGAACTCTCTGTAGCAGCTAAGGCCACAAGAAGCCTGATAGTTTCTAGTCCAGCCACAGGTGAAAATATCTCATCAAAATATATCCTTTTTTCTTAGTTGTATCCTTGGACCACTAATCTAGCCTTGTTCCTTGTAACTGTTTCATTTTCATCAAATTTATTTCTGTATACTCACTTAGTCCTAATCACAGTTATATCTTTTAGAGGTGGAACTAAGTGCCAGGCCTTGCTTATTTCAAACTGATTTAGCTTTTCTTGCATGGCTATGATCCAATCAGCATCAAGGAGTTCTTAATTTATCTTCATTGGTTCAATCATAGACAAAAATGCTTTGAAAGCACACAGACTTCTTAGTCCTGATCTTATGGTGATTCCCAAAGTGAGATCACTGAGAATATTATTAATAGGATGAGATCCTTGATACTTGTACCCCCTTTGAATTCATTTTTGAGAGCTGCCACGGTCCTCATGACTGGTTTGTGTAGGAGTATAGACTGATTCAATTTCCCCTATCTGAATGTCTCCAGAACCAGTTCCCCTGTCAAGGTGCCTTCAAATTCAGATTCTCCAGTCAATGGACCAGGTTGTGCTATCTATTCCGTTGGCTATTCTTCAGACTCATTTTCTTCCTGCATATTAGTCTTAGCACAAATCATCAAATACCACATACTCACTTTCTTCAACATAGTTTGTTCTATTATTTAGGACCCTATAAGCTTTGTTATGATGTGAATATCCTAAGAAGCTTCCTTCATCACTTCTAGCATCAAATTTTCAAAGATTATGTTTGCCATTATTATAAATAAAACACTTGCAGCCAAAGATTCTAAAGTGAGAAATGTTAGGCTTTCTTCCTTTTAGTAATTCATAGGGAGTTTTCTCTAAAATGGGTCTAATCATGCATCTATTTATGATATATGCAGCAGTGCTAATTGCTTTAGCCCATAGATTTTTTGCAAGATTTCCTACAATCATCATTGTTCTGGCCATTTCTTCCAATGTCCTACTTTTTCTTTCTACTACTCTATTTTTCTTAGGAGTTCTAGGAGTAGAGAAATTATGATCTATACCATTTGTGGAATAAAATTCTAAAAATTTTACATTTTCAAATTATGTACCATGATCAGATCTTATGAAAAGTAAGGAAGTGTCTAGCTTATTTTTCATTTTCATAATGAATATAGTGAAGACATTAAAGGCATCTTCTTTGGAGGCCAAAAAGAGTGTCCAGGTGAACCTGGAATAATCATCAACAATTACAAAGACATACCTTTTCCCACCTCTATTTTGAATTCTCATTGGTCCACAAAGATCCATATGGACCAGGTCGAGGTACTTGGTAGTGCTGACATGTTTCTTTGATTTGAATGAGGACCTTACCTACTTCCTTCCTACACAAGCAATGCAAACCTTCTCATCTTTAAATTTAGTTTTGGGTAACCCCAACACCATGTCTTTGGAAGAGAGTTGGTTTAATTATTTAAGACTCGCATGTCTAAGTCTTTTGTGCCACAGAAGGGGATCATTTTCTATGGCGCTCAATCAAGTTAGCTTTGTTTTTGGCATGTTAGCTATATCAGCTTTGTACATATTTTTGTGTCTCCTTGCAGTTAGTATCACTTTCTTGGTATCTGCTACTTTGACTTCAACACCTGCAGAAGTAAAAATAATTATGTTACCTTTATCACAGAGTTGTGATATGCTGAGAAGATTGTGTTTCATTCCTTCCACAAGGTAAACATCTTTTAGTGCTTTTAATTCAGAGGTCTCAATCTTCCCAACTCTTGTAATAGTCCCCTTTTTGCTATCACCAAAGGACCCCCCTCCCCCCCTCCCCCTTATTTGGAGAGTGAAAGAAATTTCTTCTTGTCACCAGTCATGTGTCTTGAGAAAGCACTATCCACGTACCAATGTTTCTTACTTCCTTTCACTTTCTCCTGCAAGAAAAATCAGGGGTAACATTTTAGAACTCAGACAAGCTTGGGTCCTTTCTTATGGGAAAAAAGGTGGATCAGATTTCTTCTAGCCCATCGAGGTAGCAGGTTGTGCGACCTGTTCCTCTGACCTGATCTGTTATTCATTCTAGTTTTCATGTAGTCAGATTTTATTGTCAGCATTGTACTCCTAGATCTTTTTTTAGCAGCAGATGATCATGGTTGCCACATATATAGCATAGATCCTTCGTAACACTATGGTTTTTATGAAACCCTAATTCAGCCTTTTTATTGTGAGTTTTTTTCCCCCAACTAATGTACAATTCTTGAGGAATTTGTTTATCTGGTAGCCTTCTCAAGATCAAGTTTCAGTTTTGAAAAATCTTGACTTAACCTTTCTACCTTGTTCTTTAAATCATTGTATTCTTGTTTAATTTTAATACACTCGACCTCAATTTTCTCTTATTCAGTATTTTTTATTCTTTTTTCTTTCAATTTTAAAATTTCAAAGTTTAAATTCAGATTTAAAGAATCAAGTTGTATGACTTGTTCCTAGAGAGTGTTGCTTTCCTTTTCAACAATATTTTTGCAAGTCTTCATATCTATTAAATAAAATTTGAGACTTGCAAGACTATTGAATAATTCATCCCTATTAGAAGTTACTTTTGGAAGTCATCAATTAACGTACTCATTAGAGAAACAAGCTTCTTTTTAAAAAATAGGTGTAACTTATTTTTAAGTTCAACAGCACTTACCTCAGGGGTGTTATCTTCTTCATCTATGTCTGAATCTTCAATGGTCATGAGAGCAGTTTCACTAATCCCTTCCTCATCCGATTCTTTTGAGTTTAACTTCCAAGTAGCAATCATAATATATTCTTCCTTTTTTTTTATTAGCCTTTTCTTTTAGCTCCTTCTCAGTTCTCTCTAGTCTCCATTCTACTTCGCCGTAGGACATTCTCAGATTTGATGGTCATTCTTGCCACACTTGTAATATCCAGTGAGATTGTCGTTGGATCTCTTTTTCCTACTTGTTCCATTCTTCTTTTTGAAGACTCTGTTAAAATTTTTGGTTTTAAATGCTACTTGCTCTTCCATCAATTCAGTCTCTTCATCACTTTCGAACTCCTTTAAAGCTAAGAATTTTAATGGAGTTTCCTTTTCCCTTTCTGCTTCATCAATTTGCATCTCATAGGTCTTGATATTTCCTACAAGCTCATCCAGAGTCATCCTAGCAAGATCTTTCCCTCCCTAATTGCAGTAACTTTGACATCCCATTTAGACTTGGGTGTAACTTGTAGCACTTTTTCAACTTAGTCCTCCGTAGTATTAGTTTTCCCTAAAGATGTCAACTCATTGGTTAAGACAGTGATCCTTGACATTATCTGGCGCAGCGACTTATCTTCCCTTATCCTGAAAGCCTCATATTTAGTAAACAATAAAGTGATTCTGAATTTTTTTACTTGAGTGGTGCCTTTATGTGCATTAACCAAGGAGTCCCAAATTTGCTTGGCAATAGTGCAGGTAGATACCTTGTTATATTCATCCAGGCCTAACCGACATACTAAGATGTTTTTGGCCCATGCATTTTTCTTTAATGCAGTCAGATCATCAGCAGTGAATTCACTTCACTTTATTAATTTTCTCTCATTTAACTAGATTCATTGAAATGGTTGGACCATCAGTGATTCTATCCCATAATTCAGAGTCTTTACCTTGGATAAATATTTCCATCCTTTCTTTCCACCACACAAAATGAGTACCATCAAAAAAAGGAGGCCTAGTAGTGGATTGTCCTACACTATGATAAGTAGGTGGCACGAAATTCATCATGGTGATCTTTTCTTATGTGTGAACCTTATGTAAGATACCCTGGCTCTGATACCACTTGATAGAGTAAGAGCCATACTTATTACGTATTTTTTGCCTAACTCTTGCCTATCGATGGAACAGGTTAACTAACGTGCTCTTATGCAGCTACAACAATAAGTAATTGCACAGTGATGTTTATGTGGAAAACACCCGGCTCAAAGAGGTGTAACAAAAACACGACTTGTACCTCTACAGTATTTAACCCCAACTTCACTAAAATAATTTGAGCCTCAAAAAATCAATGAAATACAAAACTCTTGTAATCAAGGAATTAATCTCTAACTCCTATTTCTACAAAACACAAACTTTGCCAAGGTAAGTGTTTCCAAGTCTTCGAGTTCCCAAACTTGAAGACAAAGCTCATAACTTAGTTTATATTTCACTGAGACTAGACAACATTACAACTCAAGAACTGACCTAATACATAAAGGCTAAGACTCCTTAACTCTAAGTACTAGGAACAGGTTCTCCTTCGATGCTTCAAGCTTTTGAAACTTTTTGATAATTCGTTGATGTGTTGCTATATTTTTGAGTTCATGAGTAAAAGAGTGAGTTACTCCCTCGATATATATTGACTCTTCAAAGAGTCCTTCACTTTGTTCTCTCCTTTTCCGCCCGTTGGACTCTTCAACTTTAACAGACTTCTATGTTGAATTGGAGTCCCTCTTCTTGTGAAACTCTTGTAGTTGTCAAACTCCTTATTCAAGTCAATTTCCTTGTTTGAGTGCAAATCTTTCTTTTCAGCTTATCAACAAAGTGTTGTATGTAATTACAACTTTTTATCACACGTGATCCATTAAGAGCGCAAGAGAGCTTTATACATTTCTTATCCATTTCTGTCCGCTTTCCCTAGTGACTATTTCCATGCGATTGGTCTAGCTTCAGTAACATGTTTCTTTTAATATGTCCATTATCAAAACTTTATTGATCTAACATTTTTCAATTTGATCTCTTAGCTTATATAGATGTGGTAAATTTTTCTTCTTCTCACCTCTTTACCTTTTTCCATTAAAATAAATACATTGTATTTGTATGAAAAAATATATGACAGTATTTTATGAAAGTTAGGCACGTTTAACTTTTTATGAGAGTTAGAATGTTTTCTTAACATGTATGTATTTTCATGAGGTAAGTTAGGCATGTGAATATATAGAATAATGTCCTCTTCATTATTTACTATCACAATAATGTAGAATTTCACACAACTTTTGAGATTGCTTTCCATGATGTCTGTGGAAGATGCACGCACTGAAATTTTTTTGCCCTAATTTCTTTGTTTATATAGAATGAATTTATCCCCAATGATGGTTGAAGTTGACATGTTATTAAGAGGCAAGCTCTCATCATATTTTGAGAAGGATGACAAATTATTATAATGAATTTTTAGCTCTAATTATAACAGATTAATGACCAGGCCAAAATGTAAAAACTCTCATCCCCAATGCTTTTTTTTAACTCTTTCCTTTTTTTTCTTACCTATGTGCTACTGGAAAAAATCTATACAAACTACAGTTGTGCTATCTTGTAGAGTAGAAGAAGCAATGCCGGCTCAACGACTTTGACGGCCTAAAGCCAAATTTTAATTAGAGGTTTCAAGTATATTCAATAAAATTAGCTTTTGTGCATCACACATGTATCTCATGTGTCACCCGTGCATCTAGTGCGATGTACGTGCATCTTGTGTGATTTACGTGCATCTTATGTACATTTTTAACCCTATACATGTATCCTGTTGTCAGTTAATAAAAATATTTAGAAAAAATGGAGCCTCCAAAAAATTGGGGTCTCAAGTCATTGCATTTGTAGCTTTATGGTCGAGGCAGCTTGAGAAAAGTAGGAATCAAAAGCAAAAGAAGACAGGAACCAGAAGAAGAAATTAAAGAAGAATGAATTACAACACTTTTTAAGAATTCTTAACCTAAATTTAATATATTTTTCAATTAGATCTCTTAGCTTGTATGGATGAGGTAATATTTTCTTCTTCTCACTTTTTTACCTTTTTCATTAAAATATATATACATTGTATTTGTATGAAAAAAAAATGATAACATTTTAAGAAAGTTAGGCACGTTTAACTTTTTATTTAGGAGAGTTGAATATTCTTTTAACATGTATGCATTTTCTTAAGATAAGTCAGGCATGTGAATATATAGAATAATGTCCTCTTCATAATTTACCATCACAATAATGCAGAATTTCATACAAGTTTTGAGGTTATTTTGAGATTGCTTTCTTTTATGTTTGTGGAAGGATTCATGCTCTAAAATTTTCTTTGCCCTTTCTTTGTTTATATAGAGTGAATTTATCCCCAATGGTATTTGAAGTTGACATGTTATCAAGAGACAAAGCTCTCATCATATTTTGATAACGATGACAAATTAGGATTAGATTCCCTCCAGTAACAATTTGGCTAGATTACCAAATAGTGCCTTAGATAGTTGTCACTTGTTCAATGATAATTTTAATGGTATTGAATATTTGATTGATTGTAACCTACTCAAGGATTAAAATAAAAAAAGAAAAACTATAGTATTAAACGTGGGTTAAATAGATGGAAAAATTACCTAAATAAACAACATAAGTTTCTAAACTTCTAAAAATCCCCTCACTTCTTAAAAATTACATATATCTCAACATTTCATATTTTTTACTAATTTTGAGATACAAGTTAACCCTACAACTAAAAAGCCGGTTCTTTACCTAAAATACTCCATATTTCCTCTTTCAACGGTGCAAAATCTGACCATTTTCTATCCATCTTCTCCATCTGATTCAAAAAATTCAATCAAGGTAATCTGCCCCCATAAAATCAGCTTCAATTTATTTAATTTTCTTTTTAACTTTTTATTTTTCAAAAAAAAAAATTGTTGCAAGTAAAGCTATCTAAAAGCTGAGTCTTTTGGTAGACAGTTTTCTTCAATTTCACTTTTTTTATGCTTCATTGTTTGAATTATCAGCATGAATAAAGATTCTGGACCTTTTAGTCTTGGGGTTTCTCAATTAGAAAGTATCAAAGAATCTCAAGAAGTTGTAAACTTTGTTTCGGGAGATTTTGACTATGAAATTGATGGTTTTCATGAAAATAGGTCAAAACATAGAAATGATCCCCAAATTAGGAAGAAATTACGTCAAAAGCTTTCTAAGAAGGACAAGAAAAAAAGAAAGTGGTTCTAAGAAAAGAGGACCCAACAGCCCTGCAAGTAAAACTCCCGTCAAGAGAAGAAGAATTGTCGAAGAAATTTATAGAGATGAGCTTCCTAAGGTAATTGCATGTACAGATTTGTTCAATATTAGGCCGAGATACATATTTTTTATAGATGATACGTTTGAAAATTTATTTTTTATCTGATTTTTTGTTGGTAATAATCTATATGTATCTTGTGATTTATTTTGATATTGTAATTAATACAACAAAAGATACAAGTTTCTTGTAATTAGATACATGTTTGTTGTCTTGTATCTGTGAGTTGTTGTTAATGCTTTGATATGAATGTAGTGGTGTTTAATCTTGACTGAAAATTGTATTATAAGAGATACAAGTTATGACTTCATAGATACATGTTATGTTAGCTTATATCTGATAATAACTGTTAATTTCTTGAAAGTATCTAGTGTTGTGAACTTGTTATTGAGAGTAATATAACAAAAGATAAAAGTTTTTTAATAGATATATGTTATGTTGACTTGTATCTTAAGTTGTTCTTAATGCTTTGATAAGTATCTACTGGTGTTTAAATTTTACTGAAAGTTTTATTGTAAGAGATACAAGCTATTACTTAATAGATATATGTTGTATTAACTTGTATCTGGTACTTACTATTAATTTCTTGAAATGTATCTAGTGTTGTTTAATTGTTATTGAAAATCATATAACAAAAGATACAAGTTAATACCTACATACATAGATGTTGAATTAACTTGTATCTAAAGTATGTTGTTATTAGAGTATTTATTTTTATTGTACTGTCTTAATGCAGAGTTGTTGCATATCGACTAATTTTTTCATTATTGTTTCTTTTTATTTTTAGGAATTAAGTTATGTTATAAAGGAAATTCCAACGCATCCACTTAGATTTGTAATGTCAGACAATTTAAGATTTAAGAATGAAATTAAAGAAGTTGTCGGGCAAGAAGTTTTACACTTATTTGAGAAGACTATTTTTGAATGTTATCTCAACATACCTTTTTCTAATTATATGAGACAAATAAGAAAATGTCTTCTTATGCTCGAGATCGAGCAACCAAATCAAGAAGAGATATATGTTTTAGTCAAAGGCCAGATGCTTAGATTTTCCATCAATGAATTTTCTTTGATAACTGGCCTAAACTTTTTTGAAAATGTTGATGATTTCAAATATGAAGCTTTTTCTACGAGTAGGCTTATGAAAAGATATTTTTCACAATCAACTAATGGTGTAGATAAGGAGGCATTGGTTGAACGCTTTCTGAAGGAAAATTTTGAAAACAAAGAGGATGACCTCCAGATGGCAATCCTATATTTCATACACACTTTTATCTACTCACAGCTGAATGCTTCTCCCGTTCCATTTTCTGATTTCAAAATGGTTGAAGATGGAAAATATCAATTCTTTTCTTGGGGTAAATTGTCTTTCTCTAGATTGATGGCATCACTTAGGCAAGAATTTTCAATGGAGAAGCAGCTTTATAGGTTAGGTGGTATCCCACAGATTCTTAATGTGTGGATGTTTGAACTTTGTTCAAATGTAGATACCAAATTTGTTGTTAAGAAGGGAAACAATATACCTCGCATATTGAATTGAAGGGTTGTTGCAGTCCGGCCTCAGTTTAATCAGTTTATGATCGGAATATTTAGCAAGGTACGATACTGATTGAACTTTTTTCATACATTGCATTATAGTATTTGTAGTTTTAATCGTAATAGTATTTAATGGATTTTTTTGTACATAGTGTTCATATGCCAACATTATTCCTACTGCGGACGAATTTGAAAAACTTGATTTGACGCGCACTAATTTTGCATCTAATCATCATGGTACATCTTTGATGCCATCGTCATCTAAAAATCAAGATCAGAGGAGTTACAGAGTGAATTTACCCCAAGTTACTGAAGATCATGATAGTTTTGATGACTTCAATTCTACCCCTCCACAATTTTTGATGACAAAGTCGATACATGTATCTCGTATAGTATCTGTACCTATGACAAAGACTGAAAAACATGTTTCAAAAGGAACAAGATCAAATTGTAAAAAATAAACGTAGTTTCAAAATGCAGAAAAAAAACAGACAGCAGGTATCTTCCTTATCAACATATTTTATATTTTTCTCATAGTGAAAACATTTGTACATCGTATTATTTTTCATGCTTAACAAATACTGGCGAATCAAGCAGATATGAAAGAAAAGAGTAAAGTTGATGCTAATTCAACATCCACATTAAATAGGAAACACCTTGTGGTTAAAGCGGACCTACATTCGTTAGAGTCCAAAATGAAGACATACGTGAAGACATACGTAAGGATCAATAATTTATTGTTGTATAAATTTATTGTTGGTATACATTTTAACAAATCAACTTGTATATTTACTAGATTGACCAAAAATTTAAAGATTTGGAGAGTCTGATGAATGCTAGATTCAATGAAGTTTTGAATTCATTGCAGCAGAAAAATGAGTTTGTAAAGCAGGTAAGATGCTTTAAAACACCACACATTTATTAACAAATATATTAAATTTATTCATGCTTCTCATCCTTCAATTTTAGGAAAAATTTACAACACAAAGCCTGAAAAAGGCTAAACATTCAGATGATGTTGCTGATTTTGAATGCCTTACTAATTCCGTCAGTTTACATTGTGTCTAAAAAAAGACAGAGAAAATGGAGGTGCCCATTAGTACATATTTACTATTTTAATTATCTTATAATAGAATGCTTATATGTATCAATATGTACTTACTTCTCAAAGGTAGTAATTAATTAATTATATTGTATTAAATTTTTTTATTCTCTGATAAAAAAATCTGCAGAAAACTGTTGTAAAACAGAGCCAGCAAGAATGTGACCCTTTGGATGCCTTTGTTGATGATGCAGGACCTACTAATACTGACATTGTAGGAAAAGAAACTGACAAATCGATTGAAATGGAATATGATAAAGCCATCCAAGCACCATCATTTCTCAAGAAGGGTGAACAACATGAAAAGGTAATTAACATTCATTATGTGTTTTGTAATTAACATGATTATTTTGGCATGCTTGAAATGATAAATGTAAACTAAGTCATATATGTAATCAGCATTCACATATCTTGTACAGTTTAATTAATTTAGTAGTAAGAATCTAATTCACTAAAAAAAATAAACAGACAGTTATGGTTGTAATATTTAGATTTTAAATAAAGTTTACATACAAGTTAAAACACAGTTGAGATACAAGTTAAAATAAAGCTGATATACAAGCTAAAATACAGTTCAGATAAAAGTTAAAATAAAGTTCAGATACAAGTTAATATAAAGTGTATATACAAGTTAAATTAAGTTTAGATACATATTAAATTAAAATCTAAAGACAAGTTAAAATAAAGTAGAGATAAAACTTAAATTAAAGCTCAAATACAAGTTAATATAAAGTTTATATACAAGTTAAAATAAGTTTAGATACATGTTAAATTAAATTCTAAAAACAATTCAAAATAAAGTTTAAATACAAGTTACTACTTATTGATAAAATTGAGATACATAAATGAATATTATTGGCACTAGTTTGATTTTAAAATAACTTGACTTTAGTGATAATAAATTTGCTAAGTTTTCAAATCATTTTCAGGAGGTTGAAATTGAGAAGCAGAGTGACATAGTTGTTGAAGAAATTCAGCCACTTGAAAGTATTATTCCAGGTCGAGAACATGATTTGACATTGATGATTTACAAGCCTCCACCAACAACTCCAGCAGAGTATGAGATTAGTGACACCGCGATTTTATCTTCCTTTTCTACTCCAAAAAAGAATGTGTTAGCAGGTAAAAATACATCTGCACCACACTCAAAAAATCCATCGAAGATTTATCGTTCTCCTTTTTTGACCCATTTTGAATCAAGTTCTAAAGAAAAAAAAAGTTGGCTTCTAAAGAGCGGAAAAATTACCCATTCGAAGGTTATCACATTACTGGAAATTCAGCTATTGTAGAGATGGAACTATTTGAAGAATGGATTAATGATGATCTTTACAAGCAACACGTCTTATGCTAAATTCAAAAGTAATATACAACTTACTATTTATTTATTTTTTCAAATCAACTGTACTTTTATGTTACAGGAAAGATAATGACGATCACTACAAGGTTAATTGTTCAACACTTGGATTTCGTTGTTTCTTTTCTAAAATTTAAGAACTGATTTTACTTGATGTATCAACAGAACAAGTGCTGGAATGATGAGATATTATCTTTATTTTTTCCTTCAAACTTTGTTTAAGCAGATTTTCAATAGTAAATAGATTTCGGATTGTGTGATTTCTATGATGAAGTATTAAATCCCATTACATGAGTTACATTCACTGCACAAGTTATAAAAATTGTTTAAGCTAAACATCGTGCTAACGAAATTTATTTTGTAAGATTTGCATCTTTACTGTTAGTAAGGGTAATAGAAATTTTTTAGCCAAATGTACTTTGTATTTGATACATAATAACAAAAAATATATCATTATATATGAATATATATGTTGTTCATTTGTTGATCTTACAGTTACCAGTATTTATAAATTTATTTCATTAGATAAATAATCAATAATTTGTATCTAATTACTAATTATTACAGTTGATTTCTATAACATAAGAATTTATTATAATTTGAACAACATATGGATGTTATTATGTACTACTTAAGGAAGAAGTACAAGAACAATAATTTTTCAATTAGCAGATACACTACCACAGATTATTTTTTCAAAGTGTACATCGATAAGGCAAATGTGAATTACTATAATTCAAACGTTGCTAAGGATCTTGCAACTTAAGATGCATCTGCCAAGACTGATGAGGTTGTTGATATGGAGATGTCATTGACTAACACCACCAAAGGGTTGAGTACATGCGCAGGTCAGCCATGGCATATGGTTAAATAGGTATTTGTGCCAATTAACTGTGACGGCGCCTTTCACTGGGTATTGGCAGTCATTGCTTTAAAGGATGGACGCATTTGTGTGTATGATTCAATGGCCTTTTCATGGAAAAGAAACAAACAAGTGAGAGTGAAAAATTGGCTGTAATGATTCCGACTTATCTTTAGTACAGTAATTAATTTAGCACAAGGTACCCACTGATTGGACTGTACTTAAATCATACGAGGGAAAGTTCGAACAGGATTCATTTCAAGTGGAATATGTATCTGAGATAGCACAACAAGATAGTGGAAGCTTGTACGTATTACATTATATGTTGTTTGTTTTCATTACCGTACTCATGTATATTGATGTTTTTGACTTAATTATTTATTAAAATGCAAGAATTGTGGTGTATTTGTAGTTGTCTATGCCGAGTATCTGAGTGAAGGATTAGGCATTCCATGCTCGGGTATTGATGCTCAATACCATCGTCTGGGATATGTTTCTCTTTTGTGCAAGTATGGGTCAGAAAAAGCAGAGAACGGATACTTTAGTGAGAATGACGATCCACCAAGGCCAAGGAGCAAGTTCGCACCAAAAGAAATAGACCATGTTTTGCATATTAAGTAGTTGTTTATTTATTTGCTTGTTGGATGTTACAAAACTAGGAAGTTGATAGTAATTTTAATAATTTTTTGATGTTGTAGGTAATGTTAGGTACTCATACATTATGTTTTTTTAATGATTAAACAATTTTATTTTGTTACCCATTATAATGCAATGCTACAGCATTTCAGATATATTTAAGTATCGAAATACGTTGTTTTTGCACTTTATAAAGACATAGTATTAGATACATATTTTATAATATTTTACAATCATATGTATCTAATATAATGAAACATAAATTAGAATATAATGGTATTAACCTTCACAACATTACATTATTTAGTATCTACAATAATTTTTTGTTCCAACTAATACCTGTTGTCTCTAAAATGCATAACAAATTATAGCACAACTTAATGGTACTATATCCAAAAAATAATGACATATTATATTATAGAAGTGAATATTTAAACTTGTATCTATAAAATTAACTGAGAAACATCTTATTCAATTATATGTATCTAGTTTAAAAAAAATACATATTTTCCTATATAATAATTGTAAATAACAAAACATTACATTATTATGTATCTATAACCATTTTTATTTACTCAGAATGCATGTTTGCCTTCAACCTGACTGACACATTATATCAAAACTTATAGTCCTACATGATACAATTATATTTTACAATTGATACAAATTGTGCAAACTTGTATCTACAAATTTATGAAAGATACATCATATAAAAGTATAAATCTTTACAATCTTTTACTACAGCATAACAACTACAATAACATTATTAGTTCAATATTTTTTTAATTACTAAATGATGTTTTACGACAATATCAATTTTCAAAAAAATAAAGCTAAATAATTAACAAGGAGCGAAAACAACTATTTATTACAGAAATTATTTTTCTTAAAATTCTTAAAAATCAACAATGTCATCAATTACAACGTCGTATTAAAAGGAAAGAAATTCAACTAGAAGATTATAAATTATTCAACATTATTAATCAGTCAACTGCATTGTCAGTCTTCCTTTGGAAAGAAGTTACAAGTACGCCTGTTGTGACCTGCCAAACCACATCTCCCCCAACAATTAATACTCGATGTCATAGTTTCATTTGATTTCTTGTGCCTCTTTTCTTTGGCCTTCCGGGTTGATGTTTGAATTTTGGTGGTAACACAACTTCGTCCATAACTTCTTATGGCACAATCCAGTCATTCTTATCAGGCATTCGAAATATAGATTCTTCATACGTCTTCCTTAATGTTTTGGGATAATAAAACTTTGAGCAATAAGGCTTCATATCAACTACATGCTTGCTTTTTAGTACTGCAATCGCGTGTTCACATGTTATCTCGTCCAATTGGAATCTACCACAAGTGCAAGTCCTCCTGTCAAGACATACTATGTACTTCCTTCCATCACCGTAAACAGAGTATACATATGTTGATGATGCACTAACCTACAAGATTAGTCATAATATGTTTACACTTAGATACATATTGGTCTTTTCTAGAATATTTTGTTTAAATTCAACAAAAAATTGATTAAGTTACAGTAACATTTTCCAAAACAAAAATTTTAAAATAAATAGTATCCTGTATTATAAATCAAACATTCGATAATATGTAAAAAAAACATCAAAACTAACCTTAAACCTTGTAGATTTTGAAGTATTTAGCTAAAGAATTCTTTCAAATCTACTACCAAGTGACGTCTTTGCATAAGATGCTCTTTATCTATTCTTACAATTCCACTTTCCAAACATTTTCCTAGCCTACTCCAAAAATTCTATTATCGGCAACTCACGTGCTAGCTTCAATTTAGCATTTATGTACTCTGCTATATTTGAAGTCATCATCCTACCACGGTTAACAAGTGCATACACGCGTGCCCACTTTTCAAATCCAGCATCCTCAAGATCAGACTTTACCCTCTTATCAATCTTTCCAACTTGATTCCAAAAATAATAAAACTCATCTTTGCAATAAGCCTTGGCCATAGCATTGTAAATATCGCTAAGTCTATCTTTACTCTTCTTGAAGTTTGTGCAAATATTCTTCCACAAGTGTTAAATTGTAACACCCCGAGATCCCATTCTGAGACGTCACACGGTGCTTATGGACCCGAAGGACCACAAGCTAATCCTTTTCTGATATCTGTACCTGTACATTGCATAATATCTGAAAAAATGTGGAAACTTGACATAAGGTTCAACACATCTATACATACTCAAAACTAAAAAATGAATACTAATACATTCATCTAAAAAGCCTCTAACTATTTGAACTGTGGAGTTGATGGGACATGTCCCCAACTAACTCCGTCAACAGAAAATAAACAAAGTCTGAAACAATAGTAGTAAACTGAGACTCGTTCTCAAAAGAAGAGGACTCACTACTACTGCTGCTGACTGGGACCAAACTGCTGAGGATAAATTGGATCATGTGCCTCTGAACCTAGAGTGTCAAATAAAACACCATAGCGCAAATGCGTTGGTACAAAAATGTACCGAATATGTAGACGGGGTAGGCTAATGCAAGGGTTCATGCATGTAGAATATCTAAACTGAATAATCATGAAAATTCTGCATGAGAACACATACATGAATGTATAGAATATGAACACAATTATCGCAACTTTAGATACTGAAACTCAGCTACTGAATCACTGGCTCATCTGATAATGATAACTGAGGATCTGGATGTGCTTACATCAATGACTGAATTCTTGGACTTACTGCTTTTGACTGACAGAATTAGAGATCAACCTTTCTAACAAATGATTTTGAAAGCTTTATCAATGATAAGAAATATAATTATATCTGAATCTGAAAACAAGAATACTCAATAGAAATCTGATATGTGATCAAGCCTATCTGACAGCATATCTCTGAATATAATATCAAATAACTGTATATGAGACCAAGTCTATCTGATGGGATAGCCCATAAATCAATGGAACTATCTGAGTTCCTCACAATAATAGATGACTATATCTGACAGTCCTAATTTCTGAAGACTGATTCTAAAACTGAGACTGAATCTGAAACTGAAACTGTGGGAAGTAGTCAATGTGCCCCAATTGGAAGGGTGTCATTACCGCGCCACTAGTAAAGACAACTTTATGTAACCCTCATCTAGTAGGTCCTGAAACGAGAACGGTGGAGCCCTCATCTAGCAGGTCAAGCCACCTCCTCTACCCTCATCTAGTAGGTATGATGTCTTTTATCCACCCTCAACTAACAGGTGTGATGTCTCAACCTACGCTGGCTACGTAGTTTGGGACCACAAAGATTGCTTCTAAGAATCACACCCTCTACTAGTAGGTGAGTTCTTATCCTTGAGCTCGCTCGATGCTAGTTTCTACTCCCAATTGAAAGACTCAGAATAGAATTCTCAACTGAACACTGGCTGAACTAAATCTGAAACTGATCATATTACTAAAAAGGTCTGACTGAGTTACGCTGAGATCACTTGGTTCGTATCTGACAAAAATATATCGAATCATAGTATCTGACTGACGATACAGATCTTAAATAGATTACTCGAATCGCTTCTGAGATTAGGATTAAATCACTTGAATACTATTAGAACTGAGCTGATTACAGAGATAACTGACATTACTGAGCTTTATTAAGCTTCGCACTTGTCTGAGGATACAGAGTTCTATAGTTCACTGAGTTTGAGAATCATGGCTCGATTGAAATTATCGAGAAACTGACATGGGCTCTAGACAACAGCTTTATTTTTGGGTATAAATACCCCCAGGACTCAATAACATAACAGTAAGACATAATCATTCTTCATCACAAATTATTCATGAATCATCACGGTCATCCATTTATCACTACAATCATTCATTCATCATTACAAGCATTCATGCATCATCACAATCGTTAAAGAATTACTTCAAGTAGTTGGGCACCATAACATACTTTCCCTCTCAAGATCCTTAGGACATCGTATTAAGCATTTAGGAAACATAGACCTCTATTCATTATCACAACCGCAAAAGGGTCGCTCCAAATCTTTAAGGATCATCAACATTGGTTCACCATCATATACTAGCCTAGGGAAGACATGCTCTTAGATTATACCCCATTCAACGAGATCCTACATCAAGGACTTCATACCTATATCGATCTTGTCATGTATTTGGATATCACTTGATTTAGGGAAAACTTCATACTAATACGTCACTATTTACTTTCTAACCACTTGACATGTATTAAAAGCTTAGCATATATCAAAGAGCACAAAATCAGAGAATTTACAACCATCATATCTTGACTTGTTCACTAGGGTCTTTCAACAACCACTAGACATGACTGATTTTACACCTACTTGGGGATTTCATGCTATCTTGGCACATTTCACTCATTAAGGCATTTTATCAAACACTAGGCATACATGGACTAGCTCACAGTTTGGGGTTTCCTATTCAACATACTATAGTGGCCCTTATGCTTTACCTAAGCTCTTTATCAAACCTATGGGGAACGTTCTTTACTTATTCAACCATTTTTACACCCAAAAGTCATGAACACATCACATGGAAAAACAACTTCAAGAGGGTCTATCACAAACATCACATGAATTCCACATACTAGGGTCCAAGCTCATAAATTTGGTAGGCAAACATAAATCAAAACTCAACTACACATTAAACATCCATTTCAACTCATACAAATCATTTACAACTCATAAACATAAAAATCTTTTAGTTTTAAAAAGGATTCTTGAGCTTCTTGGATGAAAGGGACCCAAGAATCAACATCTACATACCTTAACCTTTGAAATTGGATAAACTTTAGTTCTTGAAACTTTATCCACAATTGAAATAAATAAATTCTTGAAGCTCACACTATGAGGAACTTGATTCTTGAAGAAATCTTGAAGAATTTATGGATGAATTTTGGAAGATTAGGGTTCTTGAATGAAACCCTAGATATTCTTGAGAGAATTAGAAAAGAAAATGATGGAATTAGGGTTTGAATGAGGGTTCCTCATATTTATAGAGGCTCAAAAACTATGGAAAATGACCAAAATACCCTTGCAAAAATGCCCTTGAATTGCTGGAAAAATATACTTGACGCCATCCGTGACAGGCCGTCTGGTCCGTGATAAGCCGTCACGAATGGTCGTTACAAATGGGGTCCAAATTCTTGATTTTATTTCCAGGGTTGACGACGTCATCATAAATATCGTCAGAATGTGATGACGTCGTCAAAAAGGTCGTCAGAAATGTGATTGCCCATCAGAAACGTCGTCACCATTTTCCAGTTTGACATACTAGAGTAAAATGGGCATAACTCTTTGTTCCGATATCAGATTTAGGCAATATTGGTATCGTTGGAAAGCTAATTCAAAGATATTTCATTTGATATATATAAAGCCACCCAGTTCTTCATATACAATGAGTTATGATCGATTTAAGTTGACCTAAATTTTGACGGTCACTAAAACTTGAACTATAGAAAAGTTTTCAACTCGTTCATGAGTTAGGGGACCTCTATGATCTTAATTCATGATCAAATAGATTCCCACATGATTCAAAGTATTTCATACTTGGGAGGATATTTCTGAAACATTTTGACTCGGATTTTTGCTTTATCAGATACGCTCTAAGGCTCAGACTGGAAGAGGATTTTGTGGGGCATTACACAAATGCATGCGAGATGCGGCACATTCGGATATACAACACTCACAGCCTTTATTATGCTTTCATGACGGTCTGATACAACACACATACTATCACGCTCTCCAAAAGCAATTTTGAAGTTCTCGAAAAACCAAGTCCACAAATTATCATTTTCACTATGAACAACACCATACGTAATCAGCAGAATGCGTCCTACAATTTTGATAATAAGAAAATTAATTAATCAGATACAAGTAAACGAGTTCTCAAACTAAAAAAAAATTAACCAAAATTATGATCTGAATTACATCACAAAAATAAATACACATACAAATAAATATAAATTACCTGCTCTATCAAGAGTGCTTGCAGAAACAAATGTACCTTTATATGCTCCACTCAAATGCGCACCATCAACGACAACTACAGGCCTGCAATACTCGAATCCACTCTTTAAAGGTTGCAATGCAACGAACAAATATATAAATTTATTATCCTCGAATTTATGCATGCTAATATGTGAACCTGGATAAATGGAATTTAACATGTATACATATCGAGCCATTTGTCGATAACCATCCACAGGTTTCCCCTTTAACATCTCAATCGTACAATCTTTAGCCCTCCAAGCCTTCAGATAGTTAATGCTACACCAAAAGCATTTTTTATATCTTCGATTATATCATTCGGGGTGTGTATTCTCTTATAATTGACAAGTTTTGGTGTAGCAAAACCACTAACAAATCCAATTGTAGATTGAAGTTGAGTAAAAACTTAGTCTTTCAACGGGCATGTGTGATCATCTTGAAAAAATCTAAATTTAATTAGTTCTGTGCCCCGACAACATGATGCTTTAAAGACCCAAACACAATCCTCCGAACGACATTGTAGGACATAGCTGAATCAATGAAAATAAAATTTCAAAATTTTTTTCTTAATAAATATAGAAAAAATAGATTTCTATATTCAGTAACAACATTCAATACTTGTTATGTATCTAGAAATTTTACAACATGTATCTAGGACATTTATATATATCTAGGATATTTCTGATATATATATGTGAAAATAAAACACAATAAGAAACATAATTAAACATAACTTCATAAACTGAGATACAAGATGAGCAAAATGTATCATTTTCATAACAAAATTTATCTCGGCATGAAACTTGCTTAACAAGTATCTAGGAAATTTATAACATGTATCTAGGACATTTCTATGTATTTATGATATTTCTATTACATATGTGAAACTAACACACAAGAAGAAACATAATTAAACATAACTTTATAAACTAAGATACAAGATTAGCAAAATGTATCATTTTCATAACAAAATGTATCTCGGCATTAATAACATAAAAACACAAAAAACAATCTGTACAATAATCATCAAACAAACATTGAATAAAAAATTTAAATTAACGTACAAAACATTAACAACATCTGCTACAAAAAAAAACATAACATATCTTTTCTTGTCTGATCTTTTGGCATAGTAATTGAACGAATGTTCAATTGCAAATTGCATCGTAACCGAAATGAGAGTACACTTGTCTTTATAGATTTTTCCAACCTTAACATCACTATGTTTTCAATCATTGCTATCCAACAAAGGCATAGGAGAAGTAAAATTAGATTATAACTAATTATTTCTTCAACTACTTCAGATGGACTTTTCAAACACATTACAGCACCAACTTTCCCATTAAAAAGCATTTTACTAGCAGACTTATCTAATGTAGTGATGATAAGAGGATACGTTCGAAATGCACGCTCAGTTTTTTTAATTTCAACATACAGCTTCATACTCATTTCGTTCCGAATGAACAACAGACAAGCATTTCCTTCAACAATGTAACGAGCTTCAATTTTTTTCATTGTTTCATCGATTTCCAGTTCTCCCGCAATAGTAGAAATTAGTTTTTCATAAGTAACATGTTCACTTACCACAATTCCATCACTCTAATAATCAATATACTCAATTTCGTTAATCCAAACACAGAAATAACGTAAAAGCACCGAAATATTCATATCAAACAAACGAAATTAACAAATCAAATAAAAAAAATTGGTATGTTTTATCTAAACAAGAAGAATAAAGATTTTTTAATTTCAAAAATATATTAAAATAGCGTTTATGTTTTAATGAAGTAGAGTAATAAATGAATTCCCATTAATTGTGGGATTTGATTTTGCTTTTTACCTTAATTAGTTAGCTTAAATGTTGTTTTAATGCAAAGTTATCTGTTACGTTCCTTAAAACGTGATGATTTAGTTAATTAATACTTGTATCAATAGTATGTATCTAATGTGATTAACTTGTATCATCAGAGGTCAAATGTTGGGATTTTATGAGATTTCAAAAAAAGTTGGGATTTTTAGTAATTGGTAGTAAACATGTCGTTCTACATGTAATTTTTACTAAATAGATACTACAATCTTTTGTCATCATTATCCTGCATTGTCCCTCGCCTTCTTTGTAACAACTCAACAGTATACGTGAACTACTTCTAGGCGTAGTACAAGAGATAGGCAGTTACCGAAACACCTCAGATAGTACGTAGTTCCCAAACCAAGTAGAATACTGCCTTATCCAAAGCAGTTACAAAATGGATAAGAACAAACTAGGATAGAGAAACATATATATAGTAGAACACTAGCCTAAAATAAACTGTTGATGATCATGCTTTTATTTGTTTCTTGTGTTTATCTCTGGAACCTCTCTTTTCTTTTTTTTTCTCTTTTGTTTATCAGTGTAATTATTAAATAAAAATAGAGGAGCAGATCTCTCTTTGTGAATCTACAAATCAGTTTATTTGAATATTAATTATCATCACTACATTTGGTTCTTTCATTGACCCTCCTCCTCAAAATAGGTGATAGTACACACAATACTCGTTTGAAATCCTTGGATGAGGGTGTTAAACAACTCTAAGAGCAGTCCACCTCTCACACTAAATCTGTTGAATCCATTAACAGTTCTTTTCAAGACATAATTTTCCAACTGAGTTCATTGCGCGCCGAATCTAAGGCACCACCCGATGTCGGCCGCACACAACACTTCTTCTTCTATTTTGGATCGTTCTTCAATACCACCACCACATAATAAACATACTTCTTCTTCATCTACTACCCCTACCCTTGTTCCACAACCTTACCAACAACTCCTTCCACTAACACAAAATCCATGTAATTAACCACAATTGATTTACCCAAATGCGATAGTAGCAACGCCAAAAGTTGGATATTCCAGGATCAATAATATTTGGAGACCTACAACGTACCCGATGAGCATCGTATAAATCTTTCCTTTTTATTTATTGAAGGTAATGCCCGTGAATGGTATCAATGGATGTACTGAAACTGTTAATTGTGTGGTTGGGATCATTTCCTGAAGGCCATGGTGACTCGTTTTGGCTATAAATCACTTGAATCCCCAAAGATTTTGCTAGAAAAGTTACAGATATCGTTATCTGTACAGGATTATCTTTCTTAATTTGAGAAATTAGCTAATCGGATAATAGAAGTCTCACAGCTGATGCTAAAACATTGTTTCACATCTGGGCTTCATCCAGATATTAAATTTGATGTTTTATATTTTAGGCCAGTAGACCTTAATGAGGCCATTGGATTGGTATTCTTGCAAGAACAAAAACACTTGACACAGTCCAAACCTTTAACCCAACCTCCATCCTTTGTAAAATAAGCCCCAAACACTCACTCACCATATAATACATAAAGTTCTAAATCATTTTCCCCTGTTTTTCCTTTACCAAGTGCTCCAGCTACATCACTTCCAAGAGTTGGTAAAACCACATTCAAAAAACATACGTCGGTAGAAATTCAACACAAACATGAACTGAACTTGTGTTTTAATTGTAATGAGAAATATCACAAAGGTCACTATTGCTCAATTCATCCTCAGTTGTTTTTCTTCCACCAGATGTTGAACCCGATGATGAACTAGGCTTGGAACCATCTCCGGTACCTTCAGACTTACCTTCTCCAAATATTATTATTGATAGTTCCTCTCTTCTTATTCTCATTCTTCATGCTTTTTAGAGGGTCCGCATGCGATGACTCTCCATTTTACTAGTTTCATCAAAGGCATATCAGTTTTGATTCTAACTGATAGGGGCAATACACATAACTTTATTCATCCCAGAGTTGCTCGGAAACTCAAATTACCAATAGAACCCTCCTCAAGTTTTTCTATTATGGTCGGGAATGGATAATTTTTGCATTATTTGGAGGTAATTCATGGAACTTTCATTACTATTTAGGGATTTTCCTTTACTACAACTATTTTTGTTGTTGATTTACATGGGTCTAACTTGGTTTGCGAGTGGCTTGGTTAGCTACTTTAGGGGCTAGTGTTATAGATTATGTCAAACGTGTGTTTGAGTTTACTATTTCAGGACAACATATTCATTGGATGGTTGATCCTGTTTCTTCCCCAGTTTGTATCAATCTCTCTATGCTTCCTCATTTTTCTCAGATTGATTCCATTTATTACCTTCTTCATGTAGATATTCACTCCACCATAAATTCCACCACCATCACAGATCATCCTCCTGCATTAACTTCACTACTTGAGGATTACATTGATATATTTCAGTCACCTATATCTCTCCTACCCTTTCAAATTTAAGACCATCGTATTCCACTTTTTCCAGGAGCAAACCCTGTTAATATGCGTCCATATCCCTATCTCCATTTTTAAAAAATAAAAATTGAGCGTCAGGTATTCAAAATGCTTAAAACAGGTGTGATTCGTCCTAGTTCAAGCCCATATTCGTCCCCTGTTCTTTTGGTATGAAAGAAGAATGGGACTTGGCATTTTTGTGTAGACAATCGGGCATTGAATTCCATTACTATAAAAGATAGTTTTCTGATTCCAATAGTGGATGACTTATTTGATGAGCTACATAATGCCATATATTTTGCAAAATTGGATCTTCTTACCAGGTATCACCAAATTCGCCTTCATCCCCCTGATATTGAAAAATGATTTTTCACATACATGATGGTCATTTTTAGTTTACATTAATTCCATTTGGGCTTTCAATGCTCCTTCCACTTTTTAATCCACAGTGAATTCTATTTTAAGCCTTTTCTTCGTCAATTTGTCCTAGTTTTTTTTTACGATATTTTTGTTTATAGTAAATCCTGGCCAGCTCATTTTGATCATCTACAATTGGTGTTTGACACTTTTCGCCAGAACTCTTTGGTGGTTAAGCGTTCAAAATATCATTTTGGACAATCTTCAATTCCGTATTTGGGACATGTTATTTCATCTGAAGGCCTCCGAGTAGATCCAGAGAAAATTTCTGTTATACTTTCCTAGCCCTTACTAGAATCAATCAAGGACGTTCGTGGATTTCTAGGTTTGACGGGCTATTATCATCGTTTTGTCAACCAATACGCTCAAATTGCCTCTTCCCTTACTGATCTTTTGAAAAAGGATTCTTTTCACTGGTCAGAAGCTATTTCAACTGCTTTTGTTGAACTCAAAAAAGTTTTGAGTTCAGTTCCTATTCTTTCTTTCCTAGATTTTTCCAAAGTATTTACGGTGGAAACTGATGCATCAGGTATCGAGATTGATTCAGTTCTAGCTCAAGAGGGAAATCCTATTGCATTCTTCAGTCAAAATTTATCTCCTAGAATGCAAGCCTCTTCCACCTACAATAGAAAAATGTTCGCCATAACTGAAGCAATCCAAAAGTGGTGGCAATATTTGTTGGGTCGTTGTTTTATTATTATCACTGATCATCATCCCTTGAAGTCACTCACGAACCAGGTTATCCAAACTCCAGAGAAACAACGTTGGCTAAGTAAAATTATTGGCTATGATTTTGACATTCATTATCATCCAGGAAAGCTTAACTCAGTTGTTGATGCTTTATCTCGGGTCCCTAAACTTTATGCTTTAACAATGGTTGTGACTGAATTAGCCTTGATGGATCAGTTATGCACTTTGGACAAATATAATAATGGTTTATTGACATTACAATAGAAATTATAGGATGATCCAACTTCTTTACCCCATTTTCCTTTCAAGAAGAACTGATATTATTTAGCAATCATTTGGTTGTTCCTGCAGTTCAAACATTACGTTCTTTATTGCTTGATGAATTTCATTCTTCAAAAATTGGTGGTCATGCTGAAGTATCGCATACATTTCATCACTTATCTTCTAATTTTTATTGGTTAGGGATGCGAGCTGGTGTTCAAAAGTTTGTCTTAGAATGTCAAGTTTGTCAACAAATGAAGGATTCTACTTTGAAATCAACAGGTTTACTCTCTCTCCTTTACCAATCCCAAGGGTAATTTTTTAGGATATATCAATGGACTTCATAATAGGACTTCCTCCTTCAAATAGTCACATGGTTATCTTGGTAATTATGGACCGTCTATCCAAGTGTGATCATTTTATTGCATTGCCAACCAGATTTACTAGTCCAAAAGTAGCAGCAGTATTTGTTCAAGAATTTATTTGCCTTCATGGATTCCTTGCCACCATTATTTCTGATCGAGATCCCTTATTTCTCTCTGAAGTTTGGCATGAACTACAAAAAATAAAGGGAACTCAACTTGCCATGAGTTCGTCATACCATCAACAGTCAGATGGTTAGACAAAAATCCTCAATAAGTGCCTCAAGATGTACCTCCGATGCTTTGTTGCGGATACACCCACAACTTGGTGTTCTCTTTTACCTTGGGATAAGTTTTGGTATAACACTGCATAGCATCACAGATCAAAATTAACTCCATTTGAAGCAGATTACAGTCACCTTCTTCCAACTATGTTGTACTACGTAAAGAATGGTTCCACTAATGCTTCAATAGCTGTTTCCCTGATCCAACGTGATGAGACTTTGGCTATCTTAAAAGCAAATTTACTTCACGCTCAAGAGCGTGTGAAAATGAATGCTGATAAAGGGCATCATGAAGTCACTTTTGAGGTAGGTGAGTGGGTATTTGCTCACCTTCGACCTTATCCTCAGCTTTCTTTACGCTTATAGAGACACACAAAATTGAGTAGACGTTTCTTTGGGCCCTTCCATATTATTGAACAAATTGGCAATTTTGCTTATAAGTTAGATGTTCTAGCATCTTCTAAAATTCACCTCGTGTTCCATGTTTCAGTCCTTCGCAAGTGTCAGGGTAATCCCTCTCAATAGGTCACTCCAATTGATTTACTGTATCACTCATCTTTTTCGGTTCTTCAACCCGAAGATGTGTTCCAAACCGAAAGTGTCACTCGTGGTCATCGTCAGATTTCCCAGTGCCTCATCAAATGGTCAGGGTTTCCTACTTCTGATGCAACTTGGGAGGATACTCACATCATTTGACAGAGGTTTCCCAATTTAAACCTTGAGGACAAGGTTCCTCTTCACAGGGGCGGCACTATAACAACTCAACAGGACACGTCAACTGCTCCTAGACGTAGTACAAGAGATAGGCAGTTACCGAAACACCTCAGATAGTACGTGGTTCCCAAATCAAGTAGAATACAGTCTTATCCAAAGCAGTTACTGAATGGATAAGAATAAACTAGGATAGAGAAGCACATATATAGTAGAACACTAGCCTAAAATAAACTATCGATGATCTTGCTTTTATTTATTTCTTGTGTTTATCTCTGTAAGCTCTCTTTTTTTTTACTCTTTTGATTATCAGTGTAATTCATAAATAAAAACAGAGGAGCATATCCCTCTTTGTGAATCTGCAAATCAGTTTATTTGAATATTAATTATCATCATTACATTCCTTTTTTCATTCTGTCAAGGCGCCCACTAAAACAACGAATCATCATTGCAGGGTCGATATCGAGTTGATGATTTAATTAAGGAGAAATTTTAAAAATAGCAACAGTTTGACACAAAACTCACTTTTCATAGCCACACATTATAATATAATCATTTATAGTCGATGTATTTGATTCACATCTACTGTATTCGTTTTTACTCAAGAATATGTATTCATATAAAATATAAAAACACTAATCACATTTTATATTTTATAATTTTTTTTTATTTTTGGAAACTATGACTACATCAAATATAGGTCATGGATAATGACGAAAACACTATAACCACGCATTGTATTTGTATTTATCATTACTTTTTTTTATTCTTTTCTCTTTTTTGATTTTTTTTTCCTATATTTTTTTTCGATTCTTTCTTTCATTTTTTATTTATTTTTATTTTTTCTATTTTTTTTAATTCTTTATATTTTTTGCCTTTCTTTTCGTCCTTTTTTTATTTTTCTTTCTTTTTTCTTTTGTTTTTTTTTCTTTTTGATTTTCTTTTTCGTACCTTTTTTTTTCTATCTTATATTTATTCTATTTTGAGAAATATGGCTACTCGAGTACAAGTTACGAGTAATAACAAAAATACCACAATTGCTTATCGTATTTGTATTCACATCATCATTTATATTTTTGTATTTGTATTTTAATATAGTTCGCGCTTGTTTTTGTATATATACTTTGTATTTATTTGTAGTTCGCACTTGTATTTGTATGTTATAGTTTGCATTTGTATTTGTATTTTATAATTCGCACTTGTATTTGTATGTTATAGTTCACATTTGTATTTGTACTTTATAGTTCACACTTATATTTTTGTTTGCTAGTTCGCACCATCATTTATATTTTATACAATTCACACTTGTATTTTAAAGAATTATTTTATATTTATATTTTATAATTGACCGGACATTGTACCTATATTTTGTTATTTCATTTTATTTGTATTTGTGTATTATTTTTATCGATGCACTTGTATTTTTAAAAAGACATTTTGTATTTATATTTATAAGTTAAGCGCATATTGTATTTTTATTTGTAATTTAATTTTTCTCATTTGCTTGTATTTAAATTTGTAGTTGACAAAATTATTTGTATTTTTAAACAATTGTAAAAGAATTTTTATTTTTCTTTCTACGAACACTTGTATTTATAAAATGATAAATTATACGAATACAAATATTATATTTGCATCAAATGATACATGTTTATATAACTTGAACTATATGCATACAGAATGATACTTGCTTATATACAAATACAAATGATACATTTGAAATACAAATGCTAAAAATACATTTACATTGAATGACATATTGCATATTTATATATTTAAGATCCAAATAAATACAACTAATTCATATTTTTTATACAAATATAAATGATAAATTGTACATATTAACGGTTAAACTATTCAACTATAAATAGTAAATTTATTTAGAATATATAATATGATACAAATAAATATAAAATATAAAATACAACAACAACATCAAAAAATGAGAGAAAAAAATACAAAAAAAAAGAGAAAAATGAAAAAGTCAAAAGGGAAAAAAGAAAAAGGAAAGAGAAAACGAAAAAGGGGAAAAGAAAAAAATTGAAAAAAATTGAAAAAAAAAAAGAGAATGCTAGAAAATAGAGAAAGAGAGAAAATAAATGAGAGATGCTATGAATTGTAATTGGAGATAATTAATAGGTAAGAGCAGATTATGAATTATAATTAATTAAAATTTAGACTAAATAAAATAATTAAGAGTTTATATTTACTGAGTCATGTAATTATTCCTTTAATTAATAGTTATTTTAATTTCTAGTTGATAACTTAATTAATAGTTATTTTAATATCTTTTGTTCAACAAAGAAAGTAACTTTTGAGATAATAATTATTAATTGATTCACTATTGAGAAATCACAGCACTACCATATAAAAATGAGTTAACAGTAAAAAACAAAATAACCAAAACAGTGAGCTTATATACGCCAATCTTGTAACCTAATGTACTTTTGTATCATCAGTTTCTCAATAAAGGATGCCAATTATTTCTTTTTCAGGGGCTTTCAGCAAGTAAACTCAGAGATCCCAACAAATCATACTTACGAAATACTTTACTCATTGTTAATTGAATTAGTTTCAGAATTCGAATTTGCTACTTGATTATGAATTCATGTGTTATGAGGAAAGATACTTAAGGCTCTAGTGAAAAGGGCAAGATGTATAATCTGCTTCTTGTGGAATGAAAGGAAGAAAATGAAGGCTAAGGCAGGAAAATAATATGGATGGTATCTATTTAACCCTCGTTTCCTACTATAGTTAAGTCCTGGAGTAGGTATATTATTCAATATCGATTAATACTATAGTTAGTCCTTCAGTAGGTAATCATTCAATACCATTAAAATTACTATAGTACAGGTGGCGACCATATAAGGCTCTATTAGAAATTACTAGACAAATTGCTACTAGAGGGGATCTTAACCCGACAAATTATTATAATTAATTTCTGGCTCTAATTGTAATAAATTAAGTAAAAATATTTCGACAGTTTGAAAATTTTGATATTTTGCTTAATTATTGAAAATCTCAATTAAGAATCTATCGAGATACATAATTAGCTCCCGATACATCCAATGAAGATAAATTTTTTCCTTTGTAAAGATACATAATTAGCTATCGATACTTTTTTTTTTCAATTTTGAGTACATCGAGATACATTACATATCCAGCGAAGATACATTTTGTTCTTATAAAGATACATAATTAGCTTTCAATACAATTTTTTTTTTATTTTAAGTCTGTCGAAATACATAATATATTTTCCCAGCAAAGATGCATATTTAGTTAAAATTATTATAATTATTTTATAATGATAAAGATTAGTGTTATTTTATCATAAATTAATGACCAGGCCCAAATGTAAATGCATTTTCTAATTTCTTTGTAATTGTGAAAGACTTTATTTTTAAGAGAGACAATATCTTGCTACATGTTGACTACTCCGGATTGAACCGCGCGAGACAGTACCGGCTCAAGGGCCTAAGGCCCCGAAGAAATTAAGGCCTCCTTTGTTTAATTAACTAAATTAACCGCACGTATCTCAAACTTGTAATATTTCATCATTTAAAGTTAAAATAATTTTATTTTTAGATATTTTAAATTATTAACTATTATGATTTATAATATTTTTTATATAAATTCTAAATATTTATTTCAAAATATTGAAGATTTAATGTCTGAATTCATAAAGAACATTAGCTGAATTTGAAACCTCTTAATAAAGCTTAACTTTAGACCTCGATATTCATGAGCAGCAACTGACGTCAGACACGCAATATTGGGCTGGAGTCCAACAAGAAGTGGTCATTGTCCCATTGACTGTTGTACTGCATGATTAAAATGACACTCTTTTTATTGACTGAGAGTAGTCTTTAATTTGTATCCTATAAATAAACACCTCCTTTGTTTTTGTAAAGGACCTGATTTATCTCCTTTTCACTCAAAAGCAATAATGTTCTCTAGCTTAGTTCTTGAGCGTACTCTTTGTCTTATCTGTTAGAATATCAATTTACTTATTCTTAAGTTCGCTCATTAACTATTCGTGGTCGTTGTTCTGCTTGTGGTTCAAGTGCTACGGGCTATACAATCATTCATATGAGCTTTTGATCTTTGTTTTGTTCATTATTTGTGTTATTTGTTTAGCTTGTTTACTCTTTTACAAACTCACACTGCTAACAAAAAGCTAAAATCGCAATTAGTGCTCTTGGCTCACCTACAGATTTATTTATCCTAAAATCAATGATAAACACAAGCTTTTATGGATATTGTTGTAGACATAGAGATTCTATTGGATTAAATTCATATAAAAGTTGGATTTAGTTCATATTAATTTGTGTTGATTACTTAATTTGGGCTTTACAAATTAATTGATCCATTTTATTAAAATCAAGACCAAGATTCATTACAAAGTTAAGCTCAAATTCATGCCAT
>NC_061122.1:223918291-223921869 GCF_002878395.1 Capsicum annuum | reverse complement strand
GTGTTTTTACGATTTATATGCAGTTTGGTGTTGTGGTTTTTGATGTTGTCTTCTTGTATTTTTTAAGATTTTTGTTATTATATGTTTTTGGTTTATTGAAAAGATTGTGTTTTTATGATTTATATGCAGTTTGGTGTTGTGGTTTTTGATGTTTTTGATGTTGTATTCTTGTATTTTTTAAGATTTTTGTTATTATATGTTTTTGGTTGATTGAAAAGATTGTGTTTTTATGCTTTATATGCAGTTGGGTGTTGTGAGTTTTGACTTTTTTTTTTAAGTATATGTTTTTGTTTGATTGAAAAGATTGTGTTTTTATGGTTTTTATGCAGTTGTGTGTTGTGGATTAGTTTTGATTTTTGAAATGGTCTCGCTAACTTTACGAGGTAGGAGTAAGGTCTGTGTATGCTTTATACTTCCTGGACCCTACTTGTTGGATTTTACTGGATTTGTTGTTGTTGTTGGGTTTTGGAAACAGACTCTCTATCTTTACGAGGTAGGGGTTAGGTGTGTGTAGACTTTATGCTTTCCGGACCTCGTTCGTTGGATTACACTGAGTGTGTTGGGTTGGTTTTGATTTGTGTTTTAACTGTTTGGAAAATGAGTGATCTAGTGGTTCATATAGGTTGCGATATTATTGAGTGTTGTCAAATGAAACAGGTAGCTGTGTTCAAGGACCCTCAAATTAGCTTGGGATTGGTGAGCTAAAGGTGTTTGCTTTGATTAGATTAGAGGGGGCAGTAAGTTGGGAAGAAGGCAATGAGAGGCTATAATTCCTCGATATGCTTCGTGATGTTTATATATCCTGTAAAACCTGGCATTGTTGTAGTTGTTTGACTTATGATGTATTTTTCCCACTATCTCAGCTCGATAGGTGATGTGTGTGTGATGAACTTTGAGTACCTACTGTTTGGTTGAACTCTTGTGCTTTTATGATTCATCAGTGATGAGTAGTGCTTTTTATGCAGTTGGGTGCGGGCGTTGGTGTTTTTTCTATTTTTAACGTGGATTTTTTTAATTTATGTTTAAATTATTGGAAAACGAGCATGTAGTAGATGTTTACAAGATTATTGACTGTTGTTGAATGAATCGGGTCTGATAAAGGGAACTTTGTATCAAGGACTCATATAGCAAACTGCCCCAAGTAGCTTGGGATTGAGGCGTAAATGTTACAGCTGTAGGTGAGTGGTGTTCTAAAGGGGCTAGCTTTGCAAAGATTAGAGGCCATAAGTTGGGAGGCAAGTGAGGAGACTATAATTCTTCCGTGTGCCATGTGTTGTTGACATTCTTTCCGCTTTTTTGATGTATACTTTCCAGTATCTCAGCTCCATGACTGATGTGTGTCTGAGTGGTGTGCTAAAGGGGTTAGTTTTGCAAAGATTAGAGGGATGTTTAGTTGGTGACAGGCGAGGAGACGATAATTCTTCGATGTGTCCTGTGTTGTTGACATTCCCGTTGTTTTGATCTATATTTATAACTATCTCAGCTCGATGTTTGTCTGGTTGAGAATCCATTTTGTGTTTGTTAATACGAGTGGTGAGTACCTATTGTTCATTTGTGGGCACCTCATCTTCTATAAAGATCCTGATTCTCGTCCCTTGATCCAGATTCAAATATGTGCTGTTCGGAAAGTAGTCAAACAGTACGTATTCAAAAAAGAAAAAAGAGAAAGGATGGATCTTGATTCTTGTATATGTCCTCTATAATAACTGAAGGAAGAACAGATAATGTTATTGGTACTTGGTGAATTAAATATTATTTGCGACTTTATTGAAGTTTTTTGGATCTTAAACTACCATACCTATTGTTTTATATGTTATGGAGTTAAGCTTCGACCTTCAATTTTTATCATCTACAAAATGTTCAATGAATTGCCGTTTGACTGATAAGATTTGCTATTTTTAATTGAGAATATTAGTTTCAAACAAGAATTTAAAATATGCTTATACCCATATTCCGAAACTATTTTGAGATTGAGGTGCAGATAATTGATTGATTTATTATTTTCATTTATTCCTGTAGTAGTCATGGCAGCAGAAGGTTCTCAGTTTGATGCTCGTCAATTCGATGCGAAAATGACAGAGCTGTAAGTTCTCTCTTTTAATCTGGCTGCAGAAAGCATCCTCGTGTCTCTCCCTTCTCTTTTGTTTCAATTATTGATTAACACTTTCTGCTGATATTTGGCCTTTAGCCTATACCATTTATTTGATTCGACTTTTGTGGTTGTTTGATATGCCAAAAACAGGCTTGGTACTGAACAACAGGAATTCTTCACATCATATGATGAGGTCCACGAGAGTTTTGACGCCATGGGTTTGCAAGAAAACCTTTTGAGGGGCATCTATGCCTATGGTAAGTTGACCTCTCCTTGTACTTATGGTTTCCCTTCTCCATTCCCAGATTTTACAGGGAACTGAACAGTGTTTTGAATTCCTTTAAGGGTTTGAGAAGCCATCTGCTATTCAGCAAAGGGGCATTGTTCCCTTTTGCAAGGGCCTTGACGTTATCCAGCAGGCACAATCTGGAACTGGAAAGACTGCAACTTTCTGCTCTGGGATCCTCCAGCAGCTTGATTACAGTTTAGTTGAATGTCAGGCTCTCGTTCTTGCACCAACTCGTGAGCTAGCGCAACAGATTGAGAAGGTTATGCGAGCACTTGGCGACTATCTGGGTGTCAAGGTTCATGCTTGTGTTGGGGGTACCAGTGTCCGGGAGGACCAGCGTATCCTTCAGAGTGGTGTTCATGTTGTGGTTGGTACTCCAGGCCGTGTTTTTGACATGTTGCGCAGGCAGTCTCTTCGCCCCGACCACATCAAGATGTTTGTATTGGATGAAGCTGATGAAATGCTCTCTAGAGGTTTCAAGGATCAGGTCGCCCTTTTGCTTTAATTTTGACTTTTTTATTTTCTTAGTTCAGAGCAGGATTTGCCTTTTCTAAAAAATACTAGGCGAAGTTTCTGTGTTCGAAAGCCCAAGTAGAATTCCCCTTTTCTTTTTTTGATAATGTGAAGCAGAATTCACTTTTAGATGTGTCTGCGTAGTTGATAATGAACTAATAAAGCTAGAGCTAATTTGTTACTTAGTATATATTTCTCCTCATCTCATCAATAAACTATTCATCAGTCCCAGAGTAGAGTTCGGTTAGATGGATTATTTGTATTATCTGTTTCTAGCTCGACTTCGACCCATTTCTGACCAAAGCTAAATAATCTGAAATTTAAAAGTGAAGTTATAGGTTCTCTAAAATTAAAATTTCTTCAAGTCTCGCAGCTTATCTTTAACAACAATTAAGTGTTTACTCTCAACTAGTTGCAATTGCTATATGGATCCTTTGCTTTCGTTGTGTTTTATTCTTACTGAAGTTAGCATTTGTTTCTAGAGATCGTAAATCTTCTGCGATAATTAGTTTTCCATGATATTTAGGTTTACCTTATTCCTAGCTACTATGTTCCTTAACATGTGCTGTGATGTTTTGCTTGTCTTTCTTCTTTGTTTTGAAGATTTAGCTTGTCCCATGACACAATTCTTGTTTTCCAGATTTATGATATCTTCCAGCTTTTGCCACCAAAAATCCAAGTGGG
>NC_061122.1:223907600-223918191 GCF_002878395.1 Capsicum annuum | reverse complement strand
CAAGTTTCATACTTCAACTATCCATTATTCCGTTTACTTGCCTAAATGATCGCTCTTTCTACTAACTTTTGAGTTAGCTTACAGGCGTTTGTCGTCTATTCGGAACAAATACTTGGCCAACTCAGCAAAATTACCAAAATATTCGACTGACAAATCAGAACTATGTAAAAATCATCAAATTGAATCTCGGTAAAGCGCAATTATATGTGTTTATCAAGAAAGCAACACATGAGTAAACTAATCCGAAAAGTAAGAGAAAAATCAAAAGAATCAATGGTAAAAAAACACACCTGAAACATCACATTTTCGCTAGTTTCATACCTCAACAATAGATAGTTCCATTTATCTACATAAACTATCGCTCCCTTCGCTTGATTTTGAGTTGGCATGCAGGCGTCTCTTGTCTATTAGGAACAAATTTTTGGCCAACTAATTAGAAAAATTACCAAAATATTTGACTGACGAAAAGCAACAAGGTAAAAATTACCCTGGAATTAAGTTATAGTGAGAGCAATTACAGGCAACTATCCGTTATTCCATTTACCTACATAAAAAATCACTCCCTTCCTCGATGTTGAGTTGGCCGACTGGCGTCTCTCGTCTATTAGGAACAAATTTTTGGCCAATTCAGCAAAATTACCAAGATGTTTGACCGATGAATCAACAACTAGGTAACCCTTCAGGTGGCCGAGATGATTTGACTTAGGAATTCCATGAAGGAGGTGCCTACGGTCAAAGCTCGTAACACGAGGCTTGCCTAGTGCAGTTTACCTCTCCTATGTGATTTGCAAGTTATTTTACAAGAGTGGGGTTCACCTAGTGAGCACCAAAGGGTCATAAAAAACAACTAGGTTAAAATTTACCCAAAATAGAACCGCAAGTACAGACGTTTATAAAAACGACAACAACATACCTAGTGAAATCTCATAAGTGCGGTCTAGAGAGGGCAGAGTGTACGGAGACCTTACCACTATCTCGTGGAGATAGCGAGACAGTTTTCGAAAGACCTCGACCCAAGTGTAGCAATTCCAAGTACAAAGGAGAAAGAAAGAGTGAAGACTATATCATAGCTAACAAGGGAAACATTGCAAAGTCTACTAGAAAGAACAAGAACAACATAATGCGATAACCGAAACACAATAAGCAACAGACTGAAATAGATATCATAAGCAAGTACTACAATACTACGGCTAGTACAACGAAGTTATTCGACATCAACACATAAAAAAGAAGTTATTACATAGGAAAAGGAACCAACAAAGACAATATAACAAGGAAAACATTGCAAAGTCTACAAGAAAGAAAGAACAACAACATAATGTGATAACCAAAACATAATAAGCAACAAACTAAAATAGATATCAGAAGCAAGTATTGTTGTTCCGGGTACAAAATCTGTATATTTCAATACGAACTTCAATACTAAGTTCAAGAACTATTTCAAGAACTACAATGAAGTTCCAACAACTTCAAACACAAGTTCAAATGAATAAGCAAATGAACTATCAAAATGAAGTGTTTATGAATTTTAAGAAATGAAGATGGAGTAGAAAAGTTTAGAATCAAGTCCACCGACTTCACAGTGTGTCCTTAAGGAATTTATTTTCCTCAAGTACCCGAGGTTATGGAATCTTTCCTTCCAGCATAAAATGATTCTCTTTCAGAAAATAGCGGTACCTCAAATTTTCTGAAACTTCAAACTCACTCAACGATTTGATGATTGCACAAGAGTTTTTAGAAGAAGATTTTTTTTCAACTCAAAATAGTACCTTTACGTGAGGAAAAGTTCAGTATTTATAGTCATTAAGTGTTCCTCTGAAATGTCAGCCACCTGCGCCCGGCCTGCTCTGGACCTGCGGCCACAAGTGGCATTTTTGCACATTCCAGCTGTGCTTGACCTGCACCCGCGGTCACTTCTCCACGTGAAACAGTGTGTCTCTTCCTCAAAGGAGGGTCGCATCCGTTCGAGATGCGTTTTATATGCATTAGCACTACGTTTGAAATGCGTCCGCAAATGGAGAAAAACATTTCTATTGGATTTTAATTTCACTTGTTTTTCAAGTTTCAAATAAATTTTTGTTCAAAAAATTACTCTCTCAATCATTTGACAAATTCGAAGCCGAGCTAGCAACGACGATGGCACGAGACATCTCTTGTTCTTGCCTCACTATTGACATGAAGGAGTGTTTCTCAATACAAACACAAGAAACACAAGAAACATTGCAAAGTCTACAAGAACAACAACAACATAACGTCGATAATCAAAACACAATAAACAACACACTATGATCAATATCACAAACAAGAACTACAATATTACGACTAATACAACAAATTTATTACCAAGGATGAAAGGCAAAGTTCTTAAGCCACCCTTTTGAGTTTCAGAATCATGCAGAAGCAATGGCTCTTCAACCATTTCACATTTCTCAGTTGATGAATTCTCCTCCATGTGTGTGTACAATCAGTCTATCCCCCAAAAAGATATTTGTCTTTCAACTTTGTTACCATTGAATGTAACCAAACGCTTGTGAATGTAATATTCCCACGTTTTTCATAATCCGTCCGTTTCAAAATACTCCCTCCTTTTTTTATTAGTTGGCCTATTGATTTGGCACATCCATTAAGAAAAATATTTATTAGATTTATTTTACCAAATCAGCCTTATTAATTATACTTTGAAAATATAAATTTAAATATATATAACTTGTTTAGTCATTTAATGATAAAGGTATTATTGGAATAACATAATAAAATTCTCTTGATTTCATTAAAGAAAAACTAAATTGAAATAAATATTTTTAGAAGGAGAGACAACTAAAACGAAACGGACGGAGTAATTGTCTAAATAAAAAAAAATTATTATAATCTTTTAATACTACATTTATCATTAAATTACAAAGTCTCATTCTCTCTTTTTCTCTTAAAAACACTCAAATCAAACAATATCACACAAAATACCATACAAAAAATCTAAGGATTATTTTAAATCACAATTTTAAACGTCTCACTTTTTTCTTAAACAATCAAGTCAAATAGTACCACACAAAATAAAATAATAAATATTAAATTATTATAAATGTATTTACATTATAGTAATGTCTATCAAGATCTTATAAGATCTAATCAATATCTATCAGGATTTGAAGTATCTGTCTTTTTAATGAGAAATTAGGAATAAGTTTCCCTATAAATAAAAGGGTTTCCTTCATTGTAAATCTCACATTTAGTGATCAGGAAATAAGAATTACTCTCTCTATTCTTCTTCTTCTTTATTTTTTGTTGTTCTATAACACGTTATTAGCACGAGACTCTGTCAAACAAGGTGAATTTATTAATTGCAGTTTCTTATGTTATTTGTCTTTCACTTCTAATAATATAATTATTGATAGATTTGAAGAAGAAAAAATAATTGGTTTGGAACCATTTATATTTAAAATTTATTCCTCAAAAACAATATTATCAAAAGGATGATAATATGTTGGGTTTAAGTCCCATTGATTTTTGCCTAAGACGTCTTTATATGGATAAAACGTTGAGTTTGAATCTCAATACACCATATTGATTATATTATGATGACTAAGGCAATATTTGATAAAAGAATCACGATATCCCATTGATATGCTCCATGAAGTGAATATGGTAGCAATATATGATGAATCTGAAAGTTGACAACTTGCTCCATTTTTTAAGTGAATGCGGTAGCAGTGCATAATATGTCTTGAAGACAAGTGATGATATTTTCACATACTTATTGTGATTATAATTAAAGATATGTTAAGAGAAAAATTCTCTACATTATATGCATACCTCAATTTGCTCTTGAATTAACAATATTTTGAAAGAGGTTAAAACTATCATAATTTGGTAGGCTTAAGGCACGATTATATTTCATTTCTGGGGAATGAGAACCTTATTAATGCAAACGTGCACTTATTACAACTCACCTCCGAATGAGGTAGAATAACGAAGATGAGTTATTTTAAAATCTACTTCTAAAGTAATAAATTTGAAATTTATTCATGTAATAGTAAATATGAAATTTACTAAAGAAAAAAAAAATACATGTCATGGTAAACTTGGAGTTTACTACTATAAATAAGTTCATAAGTTGACATAAACGATTATGACATCTCGAAGATGTGCATATTGAGTATTAGACATGTATTGAAGAAATAGAAGTCAAAAATTATTTATGTCGCTTGTTCTCATGATAAGTTGGCTAAACCAACTAATATTGGGACTGGATTCCTTAAAATCTGAAAAGTATAAAAGGTGAATAAAGGTCCGTTCACCCGTCATGTGATCTATTAAGATGCATCAATATAAGATGATCACATGTGAGTTTATTGTCAACCAGCAGTTTGACATTCATAAAGTTGCTTGCTCAATAAAATTGAGTTAAGATCATAACTTTCAGATTGTACAATCAAGACAATTCATCTTGATGATGATGGTTTGACATTGAATGTCTTCGATAAATAGTTGAATCATTGTTAATGAGAACAAAGCTTCATGTGTTGGTCTGAAATATGATATGTTACATACAATAGTAATAATATGCATTAAACCAATAAATTATGATTATTTTTTTCCTCTCAATTTGTTCAAGGTCAGAAACCAAGTATTTCATCTAATAATTTTGATGTGCGGTATACGATTAATAAATATACCATGGTACACAAAGATGGATTCCTCAAAGAAGATGGAGGATGTATGTTGTTTTTCTAACATAAGGGGGAGATTATAAGCAACTATGAAATATGTTAAGAATTATCATCAAATCCTCATTCAAAAGATAATTCAAGTCAAGTGTCGAAAGCATCTCATGCTTAAGCTGCACGTCCTCCTATTTTGTATCCCTAAAGGACAAAGTCTATGCATGCGTGAAGCATGATAGACTAATCGGTTCTAAATGAAATAATCCTCGACAAGGATAAGGAGCAAATAATCATAATAAGAAGGCAATGTGTTCTTGAAGAGCCTACAACATAACATTTCATGAAACCTTATGAGAGGTTCAGGTACTTGAAAATAATGAAGTGATGAGATCTCAAAATATTATGTCGCATTGTGAATCGATACAAAATGAGAAACCGTCGACGATATCTTTGATACAATATTTGCGTAATATTATAAAAGATTACGAAAATCTAAATTCTACTTTTATTTAAGCATGCTGACGTAGAAACATTTATCAAGTGACATGAAATGATGCATCCTGGTAAGTGTTGACACCTAATTTTTGCTCTTCGTGCCTAAAATTAGTGTCTTCAGGCTTCCTGATCGTTAAAGGGTACAAAATATAATTTTCACATCTTTTTTACAATTGTTGACAAATTATTGATAATCATCCTTACTTTATGATTTTTATTAATTTGTTGTTGTATTTTTACTTTTCATAATTTATTAATAATCGTTCTTATATTAGGATTTCTATCAATTTATTATCGTTTTTAACATTTTACAATCATCTGCACACGTTCACGACATGACATTACCTTTTTATAATATTTTCAAATTAAATTACATTTTTCAATATTTTCAACATTCTTTACATTTTTCATAATTACAAATCAATACTTGTATTTTGTACATTTTTTACAGTCCGCAAATTCTAAGTCGAATCAATTATTTTTACACAATATAATAATTTAATATCTTATCGCATTCGACAATGACCACACAATAATGTCTTGTTACATCCGATAATGACTACACAATGATGTCTTGTCACGTTCGAAATGACTACACAATGATGTTTTGTCACATCCGACAATGACAATGACTACATATAATGTCTTGTCACATCTGACAATGACAACTCAATGACACTATCCTTTGAACAATAACTTTATCCATTGATTAAGGAAAAAAAAAAGGAACACCCCTTTATCCATTGGAAGATTCATTTTTTTATTCTTCTTCTCTCAAAATAAACACACATTTTTATCATTTCTCTCTCTAAAAAAATCCACACATATTTCCCCCTCTTTCTCCCCTCCCTCAAACACAAAAATTTTAGTCATCTTTTTCCTTTCTCTCTCACACACATGTTTGTCACCATATATACATTTCATTCTTCTTCCTCCCCTCTCAAAATATAAACAAATTAAATTTTTTTTTATGTATTTTATTCTTTTTTTCCAAAAATATAATACACACATTTTTTCTCTTCTCACATACAAATACACAAATAAAATACATATACACATTTATCATCCCCACATATTTTTCTTCTCTCTCAAACACACACTTCTTCACTACACACACATATTCTTCACCGCACATATATTTTTATCATACACAAATTTTATTCATCTTTTTTTTTTTTCTCAAAAACACATACAAATATTCAAAAATATCAATTCATGGCCGATGATAATATCTTTCCATCGGATTTTTGAGGCCATCCCGTAACAAAAGACGGATTTTATTTTCTCAAGTTACTAAATATCAATACATGACCGATGAAATTATCTCTCCGTCGGATATTTGAGGCCATCCCATTACAAAAGACGGACTTTACTTTTTTAAGCTATTTATTTTATATCAAACATCAATACACTTGGCCAATGACATTATCTATCCGTCGGATACTTGAGGCCACTCCATTATAAATGACGAATTTTATTTTCAAAAAATTACTATTTTATATCAAAATAAATATTTGGCCGATGAAGAAATTCTCCGTCGATTTTTGAGGCCTTCCCAAATAAAAGACGAACATTACGTATACAAATACGTATAAAAATAAATAAATTCGGGCAATGACGAAATTTTTATAATACTCCAACAACACAAAAGGTTTTATGATTTGTATCTTGGCAAGGCGATTTAGGACAGTGGATTAGTCGAGCAACCACTTTGTAGCCATGGCGAATCTAAAACATAATCTGAGTCTATACTCTATAACAAAACTCTATTTTTATATATATACATCTATATGTACATGTGTGCACATAATTTCACTTACTTTAATGATTATTTGTTCATTTTACTACTTTGTCAAGCACTTATACATAATTCTCGAGCTTTATATTTGTAGTTTATTTCTCGTTTGTATAATTGTACATAAAGATAAACGATAGTGGAAACTTTACTTTTAAGGTGCCGGACGGAGATATGCTTTATTTACATAATTTCATCGCTTTAAGGCAAAACTTAGGCCGTTAATATTTACATAAAATAATCAAGTTAATCAAGTGATTCACGTATTATGTAGTCTTTTCTTCTCAAATAAATTTTACTTTTTCGTAATTTTAAATATTACTTGTAAATATTTTTTCTTTCATGACACATCAAAATACATTTCTTTTCGTACATCATAAAATACTTTTCTTTTTCACATGTAATTTATACATTTTTATACGTATCTTTTACATGTTTTTATAACAATAGGTTTCATTTATATAGTTAATAGACATATACTTTTGCATAGTTTTAAATATTTATATTTTTTCAAAAGAATTATTTTATCCTTAATACACACACTTTTACATTATTTTAAATATCTATACCTCCTCCCTCATTGATAAGTTTAGTTTAGCCAGCTACCATATTTGTGAATCCTGAAGGGTGCCTAACCCCTTCCCTTTGGGATAATTTGAACTCTTACCTAGCGTCTCAATAGGTTTTCGCAGACTAAAACATTAACTATACGTATTAAGAAATAAATAGTTTTTCTTATTTTTCTTTAAAAATTAGGTGGCGACTCTATACAAAATTTCAATTCTTTAAAGTCCAAAAAGTCATGATTTGTTTAACCTTGGTAAAAATAGGACACCACAATAAGCATAACACTTATTTGATTTGCAGTCCAGACACTTGAAGATGTCACACTTATTGATATTGTCACTTGACAAAAATCCATATGAAAATTCCTAAAGGATTCAAAATGCCTTAAGCATATAAAGTTTTTGGGAAACTTGTTTATTATCCTTATGAGTGATAAATTGATGGTTTGAAAATCATTGAAACTCTTGGAGAGTTTTCAAAAGCAATAAGATTATTTGCTGAAATGCGAAACATACCTAATTAGATTAGTCCTGAAGTACCATATCTTAGTCCAATTAGTCTACTGATGTATCTTGCAAATACTACAAGGCATGGTATAGCCTTTTTAGTTAATTTGCTAGTAAGATATAGTTCTGCTTCTATTAGGAGACATCGAAATGAGATCAAACACGTGATCTTATTTTATTATAAAGCTTACAGTTCGATGTTGTTGGTATGCTGATACTGAGTACTTATCTGACCAGTATAAAGCTCGATCTCAAATAAGCTATGTGTTCACATATGGGGATACTGTCATATCTTGGAGATATAAAAAGTAGTCTATCGTAGCCACTTTATCGAACCATGTTGAGATAATAGCTATTCATGAAGCAAGCCAAGAGTGTGTGTGGTTGAGGTTCACGATGCATCTCATTCACGAAAAAATGTAGTTTGAAATGTGACAATGTACCCACAATTTTATACAGAGATAATGCAGCATGCATAACACATCTTAAGGGAGGATTCATAAAAGAAGATAGAACGAAGCACACTTCATCAAAGCTTTTCTACATACATGAGCTACAAAAGAATGGTGATATCAACGTGCAACAGATTTGTTCAAGTGATAATGTGGCTGATTTATTCACCAAGTCTCCTCCAATTTCAACTTTCAAGAAGATGGTGCACAAGATCGGGATGCAAAGACTCAAGGATGTTCTCATTAGGGGAATTAATACGTGTTGTACTATTTTTTCCTTTCAAGGTTTTATCCCACTGGATTTTCCTTGTAATGTTTTTAATGAGACAACCTATATGCGTATTGTTAGAGATGTGTACTCTTTTTCCTTTACTAGATTTTTTTTCCCACTAAATTTTTTCTAGTAAGATTTTAACGAGTCACATTATCTATATAGACATTCAAAGGGAAGTGTTATAAATGTATTTACATTAGAGTGAATGTCTATCAACATCTAATAAGATCTAGTTGATATCTATAAGTATCTGTTTTTTAGTGAGAAACTAGAAGTAAGTTTTCCTATAAATAGAAGGTTTCCTTCGTTGTAAATCACATATCAAGATCCAAGAAATAAGAATTACTCTCTATATTCTCTCTACTCTTCTTTATTCTTTCTTGTTTTATAACATAAATAATTATATCAAAATAATAATAATTAAATTTAAAATTTTTAAAAATTATTAATAATTTTAATTTAGTATCTAATTTAAATTTTCTTCGTGAATAAATTAAGTCAACAAAGATCAAATAAAATAAATTAGAAGGATTGTATACAAATAAAGAGCAAAATAGTGGGGAGGTGGTGGAAAACGATTTGACTTGTCCATTTTCCATCAACTTCTACGTGTCCACAATAACACTCATCTAAAAAAATAATTATGATCTTCTTATATTATTTTTAAATATTTTAAAGAATAATTAGAATTAACGTAAAATGAATTAGAAACTAAGTGATATAAATATTTCTTAATTTTAAACTGAACACAAATAATGCACAGGTGCAAATTGACTATTTATTGGAGTGTCTGATATCCTATATTACAAAAAACGTGGGATTATGGGATATAAATATAATACTAATGTTTAGAGAATCTAGTACAAAAAGGGGTCTCTATATTTTAGTTTTAAAAAATAGGAATCTATTTTCTTTAAAATAATAAATTTTATATAAAATAATATCTTATTTAGTTGGTCACATAAGAACGTATTATTGTTGGCCACGAAAAGTGAAAACGACGTGCAAAAGAGGTGCTTCTTACCATATTTGTACCATATAGAAATTAAAAATTAATTTCCCGGTCTCTTATATTTTATTTTATTTTTTTTGCCTATTTAAACTTTGGTAGGGAGTTTAGAAATGTAAAAAAGACACTTTAATCTTGTGATCTTACATTAAAGGTATGTTAAGTGTATCTTAAATATATAGTGAGAAAAATTGAAACTAAAAAGTTAACTAAAAAAAGGGACTATTCTTTTTGAATCGAACTAAAAAGTAAAAATAGTCCAACCAAATTGAAATACAAAAAGTATTAAATTTGGATATGAATTTCACTTACAGAAGATTAATTCGTAAATGGAGCAATTATTCCACTTAAATATTCGCAAGTTCTTAGTTTTAAGTTGAAATAATGAAAGTGGGATGGGTTGGAATGGTAGGGACCTTAATCGAAGGTCTCAAATTTGAGCCCTGAAAATGGAAAAAGACCTGTCAGAAACGCACCGTCTTATTTTATTGCCTCGGTATATACTCCAAGCTGAAACTATTTTTCCTATACGACAACATACCCAGTGCATTACCACGAAGTGGACTCGAGGGTGGGTAATGTATGCAGTCTGTAACATTACCACAAAGGTGAGGTAGAAAGAATAGACCCTTCCAAGGCCAAACACCAAACTACAAGTTCGTATACATATATTAGCATCAGCCATGTTCAACAGAAAAGTATACATACTAATAAGCATTTGCCTGAATTGACACGATATCTACTAACAAGAAGTAGTTGTACCAATTCATGACTTCTGTTCCTTCATCTCATCTTCCTCTCCTTTACAAGGACCATAAGCTCTACTACAAAC